>NW_010408862.1:74714-76124 GCF_000710305.1 Buceros rhinoceros silvestris | reverse complement strand
CTGATGAAACAAAGAATTCTGTGCTGTACAGTGTGAAGAACTTGTAATACTTCTTGCTTTTCAGTGTATTCCTTTAATTTCTCTCCATAGGTAAAAATAGAGAACTGAAAAATAGCCTGGCTTCAATGGAGAACAACAGAGAAGAGGTAGGAGTAAAAATGCTCTTGAATTTTAGTTGCATGACTAGTGCAGAATGGCTAATACAGGAAACACTGAGACCTCTGTTGCTTTTACAGTAAATACTTAGAGTATTGTCAGAACCATGCAGTACATGTCATCATATCTGCTGAATAGAAACAGTAGCTGTAAAATATTTAAAAATAAATTTAAAATTAAATTTTAAATGATACTCACTTTGATTTAGGCATATGCAAACAATCTTGTTTCTGGGCCTTTCCCCCCGCCCCCCTTGTTTCTAAAGGATTGAAATACATTAATTTACTTGGACAACACCGTTATCTTTGTGATGCACAATAATTCCTGGGGAAAAAAGTCTCCAACACACTTTAGAGAGGCAAGCACTACCTACCCGAGGTATGCGATTGTGATTTTGTTGAGAAATGCCAAATGCTGGCAGTTGACTCCCATTGAGTATATTACAAAGTGAGGTTTGTTTTTTTTTCCCAAAAGAAATTCGGTTAATATTCTTTTATCCTTACTCTGTTCTTTGACTTATGTCAAAACAGGTTCTTAATTATTTTTGGTCTAGAAGAGTTGGTCTCTATTATTCACACTTAGTGGTTTCTCGTGTTTACACTTACACCCTGTTTACTCATATGACAGTGGATACTCAGTTGTCCTTTCAGGCAAATATGCTTTTTTAAAAAAGAAAAAAAGATGGAGCTACAGGAACCTTATTAAACATGAGCAAATTTCTTCTATATGGTGCGTTAGACATCAGTGGCATTTCACATGTGGTTTGTCTTACTAACCTGTCTGTGATCAGGAGCAGCCAGTGATCATGAGCCATTCTCAGTCCCTTCTCCAGGAAGCTGTGAGATGTGTTCTAGTTAATGTAAGAAACTGTTTCTGTTGACATGTCATGTGGTCACAAATGAGTTGAATTTTTAATTTTTTTCTTGTTTTTAGGGCAGTAGTTCTTCAGAAAGAACCAAATCCTTAGGATCATCACGCTCAAAAAGGTTGGTTTGGAAAATAAAAATAAAGTACTTTCTGGCTTGTGAACCTATGGAAGAGTCCATGCACTATGCCAGATATTTCTAGTATACACCAGTATAAAGCCATTAGGTTCACAGAAGGCTGGTAAAATGAATGCCTCATAGTGCACTTAAAATTCAAACCACCTTTCAGGATCAAAGGCTAAGAACATAAATCTTGATTTTTATTAGCAAAGACAAGATTATCCTGTATCTTGAGGACAAAGGTGTTTATACAGTTGTTCTTCATTCC
>NW_010408862.1:74281-74604 GCF_000710305.1 Buceros rhinoceros silvestris | reverse complement strand
TGCTGTTTCTACATGCAGGATTCTTCCAAAAATGTAAATTGGGTCATATGGAAAAAAGACTTTACGTACCCTGCTGTTGGGAGCCTGTGCAATCAAAGTGTTCTCTTAAATTGCCCTCTGCAGAAACGGCTGTTTGCCCTGTCTCTGCTTAGTCTTTTTTTCCTCTTTGGTTTAAAAGAGTATGGAGTTAACTGGTTACCAGCCGCTTAGAACCTACAGGAGACAAGTTATTTGTGTAACAGCAGACTTACTCTGGTAAAACCTCCTCCTCCTCTCTGCACTAGCTGATACTCAGGTTACGTCCTCTGTGGTTGTCTAGGTCC
>NW_010408862.1:67552-73936 GCF_000710305.1 Buceros rhinoceros silvestris | reverse complement strand
TTTTTCATTTATATTGTTTATACAGTCTTGGGGTTTGTTTCCTGTCTATCATGAAAGGTATTTTCACTCACACATTTATTATTTTGAGCCTGATCCGGACAAAACCTGTATCCTGCAGTAGTTCCTGTGTTACCATCAGACTACTGAAAAGTATGCTCAACATTCTTGTCTTTTTTTCTTTATTTTTCTCCCTGTCCTGACATAGTAAACTCATTCATTTTAATGGATTCAGATCAAAATTATATTTGTGTGGAATTCTGGCAACTGGTCCCTTTAATTTCTTTCTGCGTTTCCTTTATTTCCTTGCAAGCATCTTTTCTGCCAAGCTGCTATTTGTCATTTGCTAATATCTGTGTGTTCTCTTTGCGCTGCCTGTTTAACTGAGAATGATGTATAAAATACAAGTTTACCTGCATTGCAATATGTAATATTTGTTCCGGTATGGTTTTTTTTTTTTCTGTCTATGCAGGAAACCTACAGTTGTAACAAAATATATCGGCTCAGATGATGAGCAAACCTTAGATGAAACTGTAAACGAAGATATTTCAAATGAAAACTCAGAAAATGATGTTGATATGCAAAGCTTGCCTAAAGGTAGTTCATGTCTGTCTTTGTTCCTGAATTGAACAAATTAGCCAAGATTATGATGCAGCATAAATAATTAACTAGAATGCACATGTATTAGTAAAAAGCCTGTCTTGGGCCCTGTTGGCTTTTATATATAACCATACGTGCCAGTGCACGAACACCCACCCACCCCAGTGCACGCGCGTTCCGTCGAGGAAACCAAGCACCAGTATTGAGCCCAGCATACTTTAATCTGTGGGTGCACCAGGCTGGACTGGAGGCTTAATTCCAAATGTCTCCTGACATCTGTATAAAACCATCATAAAACAGGGGAAATGATTTATTTCTGCCCTTCTGCAGAAGTCTCAAACTCTGTGACTTGCAAGTCTTACTTATTTTACTGTTCTGTCTTTGAGGTTATTAACAGTTAGATCAACGAAAGCAAAACTAAATCTAGGGGGAAAAATGTCATTATTGGATCTATTTTTAAGCACACTTTTAAAAGAGTTAATGCTCTAAGCCTACATCCTGCTGTGCTTCACTATAGTGTGAGTTTGATGAATGTCTTCCATTTCTTACCAGAAGAAATGTGAGGGACCGCTACTGTTCTCTGCACGAATGGCAGTATTAAAGCAGTCACTGCAGAATTATTTTTTCACAGTGTAAGATGATTTCCAGTGTCCTCACATCAAAAGTATTAAAACTGAACTGTTAAGTAGGAGATATGGTTTTTCATTCACATAATTTTGATTAGTGCTCTTCTCTGTTTAAAAAAGGGAATTTCTGAATTTTGTTAGACAAAACAAGGTGTTTTTTCTATTGCTTTTTCAATTATTTCACGCTGAAATAAAGTGAGGGAAAGGTGGAAAAGAGAGAGAAAAGAGTAGGCTTTTGGTAGATTTAAGTGGCCCAACCAGAGTCCTTTATTTGTAGCGTTGCACTGCAAATTCCTGTACTGCACACCCCCAGCAGCAGGACAGTCCTGTTCTGCACGTGCCACCTCAGGGCAGAGGGAGCAGAAGTTGCTTCTCATAGCCCGTTTGGTCTTGGGCTTTTGTCCACCAGCTGCACCACAGGCGTAGTTTGAAGTGTGTGATGGGGTTTTGCTGTGTTGGTTTTGTTCTTTCTTGTGAACATCCGTGTGTTCAAAACTTTGTGCAGTTTTAGTCAACAGTTTACACTTTTTTTAAGGTACAATGTTGGCTTTTATTTAAACAGGACTTTTGCACTTCATTTGGATGTGTAATGGTTTCCAATTTCTAAATAAAATTATTCTAGGTACAGTGGTTGTACAGCCTGAGCCAGTGCTGAATGAAGACAAAGATGATTTTAAAGGGCCTGAATTTAGAAGCAGAAATACCGTTAAAATGAAACCTGAAGCTCCCAAAAAGCGTGGAGGTAAATACAGTTTAAAACATTTATTAAAACGGGTTTAAATTGTTGCTTATGACCACATTTGGTACATCTAAAAATTGTTTGTATTTCTAATAAATTACCCTAAAAATACCTCCACTCTTCTGGCTTTTTGTCCATTAGGGATTCTAGCTGGCTGAAATTAGCCTCCATTGCTGCCCCTGCAATGCAGCAGTGAAAGCTAAGATTAGTTCCCCCTGAACTTCTTATTTTCAATAGCTATAGGATGCATTATTAGGCACTGCATATGGACTGCTCTGGCTTTGTGTTTGGAGCAGTTCCTTGGTTGTGATGAGGTTACAGCTGTTCTTGCTTTGAGGAATGATACTGGAACACCACTGATACGGGAACATCCACTCACTCGCCAGGAAAGCTGCTGTATTTGAGCAGGGACAGTACAGACACATTATCAATCAGTGAGATAACAGAAACCTAAAACCTCTAACAATTCAAAGACTTTTTTGTTTTGTTTTGTGGGAAGTTCCCCACCAGTGGCCCCTTCTAAGGATGATCTTTGAAAAGCTGCTGTGCCAGCCGCCTTTCCATAGCTGCTGCTAAAACTGAGGAGAAGTTAGGTCGATTATAGTGATAGCAGAATTTAATCTGTTTGGGTTTTTTTTTCCGAACAGTAAAGGAGAGGGAGGTTTATGTATAAAGTAGCCCATAAGAAGGCAGATAGTTTTATTAATCCTGCTGACAATCCCTTAGTTCACACACCTACAGCAGTGCCCAGGATACTCAGACCAATAGCTCCTGTACACCCCATTCATTCTCCCCCTTGTGTCGTTTGAGATACTTGCTCTCTTTTAAAGTCTTATTATAATTTAATAAGTGCTATTTCTCTGTCTGTGGTTGAAGAGGAGTAAAGTGTGACTGTGTGGAAATGTGCTTGTGCATACATATGGGCTCATGCATGATTTTAATCACATTTTGAGCATTGACGTTTTCTCTAAATTATTAATCTTCGAAAGTCGGTTCTGTTCTATTCATGCAAGATGTCCTGCTCAGCACAGAGGAATGCTGCTTCCATTTGCATTTGTAACAGTTTTACAAGAGGTCCAACAGAAATTTTAAAAAGAGGATTCTTCTGCTTGGGTTTTGTGGCCTGTGTCTGCATCCCTGGGACAACTCATACAACCTGCCTTTCAGCTTTTTTCCTCCATCCCTAGAAAATTTGCAGGCCTTCCTCTGTGTAGCTGGATTGGTTACTCGTGTACTGGTGCCTGACATAAGATAATAGTTTTGGAAGGGACATCAAGAGTTTGTCCAGGGCAGGCTCAGCTCTGTCTGTGTCATAACTGCTAATCTTTGACTAGATTTTAAAGTAACCAGTACATGTGTTAAGCTCCTTTTAACTCACAGGGAAATGGAATAGGTACTACCTGCTCCTGAGTTGTCCCCGTTTCCAGATCAGGAAAGGTGGCCAGGCAAGAGACAGCACTGCAGTCTACCTCAGGAGCAGCTGGGTTAGGAAGGCAGCGAAACAGTTTTATGTTGTGATGTGCACAGGAGAGGTAGTGCAGATCTGTTGATTCTCCTCTTGCGTGTCTGGTTATATGAAATAGCTTCTGCCTTTCCCTTGCTACTGGAGCGAGGTGCCTAGCCTGTGCATGAACAGAATTAAGCACTACTGCCGTAAGCAGCTAAGCGTGTAGTCCCAGCTACTAGAGATCCTCAATTCTACGCTCAGTGCAAGCAAATAAATAAATACAATTAAAAATGCCAGCCCATCTTGTTCTTTGCAGAGTGGCTCTTTTTATTAGGGGTTCCTTGTCCTGTTCAGATAGGAAATGGGGGTAGTAGAGCTCTTGCCTTCCTAGCACCCAAATGCTCTTATCCAAGACTGTAAGAGGTGTTGCGTCAGGCCTTAGTTTCAGGTTTTGTGTCTGCAGAATGATTATGTTGTATTTTTGCTAATAAACTTGTACTTAGGATTTTAATTATTTTCTCAGCATTAATGAATTAGTTTTTTATTTGCTCTGGATCATCATCATTTGTAGTAGTAACATGGTTTACAAAGGTTTGCCTCATAAATGATCTTTTTTTTTTTTTTTGTTTAACCCTGGTGCCAGCTTGCAGATCCTAGAAAGGAGGCACTAGCATTTCCACTTAAAGTCGTAGGGAGGGGGGAATTGGCTTGGGAGTTGACAGTGAGTAGCTTGTTCTTGGCTGTTACCCTTCTTACACCCGCTTAAGCACTGTGGAGTTTGACAAAGCTGCAGGAGGGCTTCTCTGTGCTGCTTGGTGTAACTGAATGTGGTTTATCAACAGCGTTTGAAACAGGCATTTGAACTGGTTTTGAAGTCAGGAGGTGCTTTGCAAGTCCGTGAGCTCGGCAGTACCTGCAATCACACATGCACTGAAGCTGAAAACAAGTCTTGCGTTCAGAATTCCAGCCCTGCTATTTTCACTGCGTTGTAAGCGTGTCCTAGTGGTTCTTAGTGGCCTGCGAGCTGTTGGAGATGGTGCTTCAGTAGCAAATGGCTAGTGGCTCGCATTGTGTCTTGAGAACATTCAGTTCCTTAACATTGTGATGTTGGGACTTGGTTCTGTGGGAGTGATTATTGGAAAAAAGAAAGAAAAAATAACGTGTAGTTTGTGCTCGGATTGGAACTGTTACGTTTAACCATGTGAGTTAATTTCCTTACGCTGCTCCCTGACATGACAGCAGAGGACAAGTCACAGTTAAGTGATCCCATATCAGACCTGTCTGCTTGATCCCAAATTAAGTTTTTGAAAGTGTATGCACTGACCATATGAGCTTTCGCAAATGATTTTCTTTTTCCTTAAAGGCATCACTGCTGTGGAAAACAGAACAGTCTCCTAGATTTAATGAGTTTAACAGCCTGGCTTGTGGCCAGCCTCCCAACCCCAGGTTCACCACCTTTCAAAGTGAATTGGGGGTTTGGCATTAACAAAACGCTTTCTTGACTGCATGTAGATAAGACAGCAGAGTGGTGTGCAGACTGTGGGAGCAGCCAGCGAGGTGATGAGAACATGCAAATTACAGAAAAATTACAGTTTCAAAAAACTCAAAAACCGCAACAAAAACCATTATCAAGCAGGGAACAAAAAACCAAAAAGATTTTTTCAGACTCTGTGAGAAGGATTTCACGCATCTTCTCTAATGGTTTCCCATATTTTTCTTTGAGAAACTAAAACTGTGTGTGAAAGAAATACCGTAACACAAACATGAATTAAAATGTTATTTTATGAAAAAAAGATGAAAAAAATTGTACACATTATCAGGGCTCCTTCGAAGGAGTTTTCGTGATGAGTCTTACTTAGGTGCCTTCTCATGAAGTGACCGGTTACTCCAAATTAAACCTCTCAAAGGAAGAAAATTGTATTCTTGGTCTCAAGTGGAGTACAGAAATTAGAGGGAAGCTTTTTCAGTCTTTAAATGGCGAGTGGTTGCAGAAAGATTTCCCCAATGCTGGGTGGTAAATAAAAGCATATGAAACACCTGACAGGCCAGAATCTTGTAAGAAAATGAAATAGGTATATACAGATTTCTTAAAAAAAAGAAAAGAATTAATGTGTGGTTTATAATCCTCTCTATAGAGGAAGGACTGCATGGAATTGTAAGCTGTACAGCTTGTGGGCAACAGGTGAACCATTTTCAGAAGGATTCAATCTATAGACATCCTACACTGAAAGTGCTTATTTGTAAGGTATGTGCTAACCACTTCTACAGTTTGTACTGCTTGGATTTGTTTGAAATGTCCTGTTAATTGAGTTGGGTGGGATTTGTGTGGGAGTAGGCCAGTAAACTTTTCGGTCATTAACTGTAACAATTAAGGAAACTAAAAGCAGAAAACAAAAAAGACAAATACAACTTACAAATGTATATTCCTGTTTTCTTACACCCCAGTTAAGCTAATTGTTGTTTCTTTGTAATTTCTTTTTACACTTTTAAGGCTGTAATTTTAGTGAATTTTCTATGTTAAATGATCTGTCTGAAATTTCTGCCTACACATCATGTATTATAAGAGCAGATTCAATTCTGGATCTCCTGTTAAAAGCATTGTATGTAAACCAACATTAGAATAAGAAGCGGAGAAGTAGCTTCAAAGCCATCTCAGTTTCATTGCGTACAGCTCCTGGAATATTTTTGTTTATGGCAGCCTTTGTAACGATGGTCTAGTTCATAGTCCCAAACCAGTATCTGAGTCTTCAGCTACATGGTTTCATGGTGGCTTCATTTGGGCCCTAAGTTTCCTGCAATGGGAGGAGGTGGTGAACAGGGGAGGGAGGAAACGTCTCTAACTCCTGTTGTGGAGACGCAGCGATACCTCTAACTCTTGTTCCTAGACTTGAAAATCCTTACCGTGTAGCTGTACAGGTCGTTGTGATGCATGCAAGTGATCTGCTTCATTCCTGAGACTGCCGTAGGGTGTTGGG
>NW_010408862.1:42360-67471 GCF_000710305.1 Buceros rhinoceros silvestris | reverse complement strand
TTCAGCAGCAGCTCTTGACTGTGAGCTCTGCTAGATAACTATATCACATGTTGTTTCCCACAAATTTCCTGTATCTTTAATTGAACGTGGCCTTCTGTTAATGTGAGAGAGGAGTGGAAGTCCCTGATCTGCATACTCCACATCTGCCATTAGTTTCTGTGCCTTGGTCTTCCCTTATTTCCCTCCTGCTTAGATAAACAGTCCCAGACTTGAGAAGCTCGTTTCCTTTAACGATTAATGTTCTTTCAAGTGTCAAAACGTCAGCGTTTACTGGGTGGTGGTTATTTGTTTAGTCGAACAGGTTTGTAACTCTCTTCTGGATAAAGGGGCATCATCATTTTAAATTCAGGTGCTGAAGCCTCTTCTGGATTCTGAATTCAGCAGTTCACTGAGTAAAAGGACACAGAATTTATCTAAGAGCTTGTATTAATCCCTATTCAAGGTAGAGCTTCAAGTCTGGGAGAACCTTCTTTACTAGTAACTGGAAAAAAGCCCTACATCTTCAAAATCTGGTCTAAAGAATTCAGCAACTGAAGCCATTGCTACTACTTGCTGAGTTGCCTATATTGTTTTTTTTCTTACGATTACCAATTTTTCGATGAAAGTGCTTAGTTTGCACCTGGAAATTGAAGCCTTATATGTTAACATCAGGATAACCACTGAAGCCCTTTTTATTTAAAGCTTTACAGGATCAGTTGCAAACAGAAGGAGCGTATAGCTGAAAATTGTAATTTTTAGGATTAATTGTGCCAGGGCAGATGTGGTGTTGACTTATCTAGGAAATAGATGGGAAAAACTTAATAGATGTGAAGAGAAACATTCAGTTGATGTTCTAAAATGTGTAAATATGCAGCCATCAAACACAAGCCTATTTAATTTTCAAATAAACCTTGAACTATCTGAATAAGAAGTCATGGTTTATTGTGTCTGTGGAAGATGTGTTTTGGATCAACACTAATCTAAAAGGGTTAGAATGCTGAAGACCTTGCAGCTGCTGCTTTTGGCTTGCTTAAGACATGCTGAAGTCATACGCATTGCTAAAGTCCAGTTGAGATTTCATAAATGAGTCCCTGTCCTATCTCTTTCTTTACAGACTTGCTACAAGTATTACATGAGCGATGACATTAGCCGTGATTCAGATGGAATGGACGAACAGTGCAGGTAAGTGCACGAAGACTGAAATAACACCCACAGCTCTTCTGGTTTTATTTTTGGTGTGGTTTTTTTTCCTTGCTGTAATGAAATTATTGACTGATAAAGACCAGTACGTGAAAGCCCAATCATTGTTTCTCAGCAGAAAATGCTCTACCCCAGTTTTTTTCTAAATACTTATTTAGTAATAAACAGGAAAACATCCTATAAAGAAATCCAACAGCAAACACTGTAAGATATCACACTTGTAACTGAATAGCATGCCACCTTCCAGATACTTCAGAGGTGGGGATAGAACCTGACATTCTAAACCTTGTGAGCCACAGAAGTGTACTTTTCCAGATGTGTCTCCCACTTTGGAAATATTAAAGTACTCTCTGTCCTTATGTCAGATATCTAAATGTGTCACCCAGACAAAAGTCTGTGGTGCCTGTGAGCTTACTCAGCAGCCACTTTTCACGTCCTCATCAAAGGCTGCAATCTAGACGTGGATGAAAGCTCTTTTATAATTTTTTTTTTTATATGTGCCTGCAGTGGTAATATAACAGTTAAGGCTAGAAAGACTTAAGCTAATTCGTTTTTCTGTAAAGTAAGAAAAACCACTTTTTAAAAATTCTCGGAAGAAACATGAAAAATAAAATCTAATTCATTTTTTCTCGTATTTAAAATTGGTGCTGAAATTTTTGTGTCTTACTGACCACGTCAGCTTTGTGACCTGTTAATCTAATACCTGAATTTTCTGACTTTCCAGTTCTTAACTGAATGCTTTTCAGTCATACTTCTAATAATGTTTTCAGTTAATGGATATCTTTTAGTCACCTGAATTTTAAAAATACTTTATAAAGTAGTGAAAAATATGTAAACTTCTCAAATTTGTCACCTGGTTGATATGGGGAGAAGACTCTTACATTTCTTATGTCTCATTTCAGGTGGTGTGCTGAAGGTGGAAACTTGATTTGCTGTGACTTTTGCCATAACGCCTTCTGTAAAAAGTGCATTTTGCGCAACCTGGGCCGAAAGGAACTGTCGACTATACTGGATGAGAATAACGAGTGGCACTGTTATATTTGCCATCCAGAGCCTTTGTTGGACTTGGTCACTGCATGTGACAGTGTCTTTGAAAATTTAGAACAGTTACTGCAACAAAACAAAAAAAAGATCAAAGTCGAAAGTGAAAAAAGTAAAATATACGACCATACAGTCAAGTTTTCTCCAAAGAGAAATAGTTCAAGTTGTAATGGTGAAGAAAAAAACCTAGGTGATTCATATTCAGGTTCACTTACGTATTCTTACAAAGCACTAATGGTGCCAAAGGACTTGCTTAAGAAAACAAAAAAGCTGGTTGAAACTACAGCAAATTTGAATTCTAGCTTTGTAAGCTTTTTGAAAAATGCTGCAGAAAATGTAGAAACAAGCCCAACTGTGCAACTTTGTCAGCTAAAAGCTTTTAAATCTGTGTTGAGTGACATGAAAAAAGCTCATCTGGCACTAGAAGAAGGTCTGAATCTGGAGATTCAAGCTTTGAATGTTAAAATCAAAGATAAAAATACCAAAGAGAAAAAAACTGATGTTAGATCAGAAAAAAATGAGGTGAAAAAAGATGAAGGCAAGGAACATGTGACATTAAAAGAGGATGACACTGTAAAGACACCGAAAAAAGCTGTATCAGAACAGCCTGACAGTGAGCCTATGGATCAGAGTGTTCCAACAGCGGATCAGGCAGACAGCAAGCGTACTTCTGGTGAAGAGAAGAGGTCTGGCAAAAGTGAAGAACCTCAGTATGAACCTAATAGTACAGAGGCTTTAGACATGGACATAGTGTCCGTTCCTTCATCTGTTCCTGAAGATATTTTTGAGACTCTAGAATCTGCTATGGAGATTCAGAATGCATCGGATGAGCAAGACAGTGGAAGTAAAGGAACAGATCAGGAGACTCTAAATGCAAACACAAAATCACACACTCCAGTGAAAGATAGCAAAGTTGGTACGAAGTTAAAATCATCGGCTAAAGGAACAAAAGAATTGGTTGTAAAATTGACTCCTGTTTCCCTTTCAGAGTCTACAGTTAAAGCTGAAGATCAAGACAGCAATCTAGAAAAGCAAAGTAAGGTTGATGTAAAACCTAGAGCAGAAAACTGTGATTCTGTAAAACAAAATCATCATGCGGGCAGTGAGCCTTCCACGGAGAGCGAAACTGCCTTACCTG
Organism: Buceros rhinoceros silvestris; assembly: GCF_000710305.1. Taxonomy (NCBI): domain Eukaryota; kingdom Metazoa; phylum Chordata; class Aves; order Bucerotiformes; family Bucerotidae; genus Buceros; species Buceros rhinoceros. Next base: position 64,113 of record NW_010408862.1, on the reverse strand, counting down.
CTGAGGAATCCGATCTCAGGAGGTCGCCGCGCGTGAAGACCACCCCTCTGAGGCGCCAGACAGACATCAGTCCTTTATCATCAAATTCAGAAGAAGATAGCAATGACACGTGTAATGAAAAACGGAAGAGAAAATCGTCAAAACAACCAAGGAGGAGAAAGGATAAAAGAAATTCCTCTGACAGCACTGTCGATGGTCCTAGCCCTAACAAACTTTCTAAATCAAAAAAGCCATACGTAGTAGATCATAGCTCAGATTCTGATGAGGTGCCAGCCGTTCTTAAAGAAGTAGCTATGATGAGTCACAGCTCTTCAGATATCGAGAGCAATAGCGAAGCACCAGCAAGTGATCAGAAGACTTCAGATTTTCTAAAGAATCAACCAGTAAAGGATGAAAATGGAAAACGAAAACGAAAAAGTTCCAGTTCTGGTTCAGATTTAGATGCTAAAAGAGGCAAATCAGCTAAAAATTCCGCTGCTGCTAAAAAGAAACGACAAAACTATTCAGATTCTTCAAACTACGATTCTGAGTTAGAAAAAGAAATAAAAATTTTGAGTAAAATTGAGTCTGCGAAAAAAGCTAAGAAAAGATACTCACGAAAAGAAGATAGTTATGACTCCTCTGAAGAAGAGCAGAGGAAAAAAGTAAGTAGTAAGAGAAAGACAGATTTGAAGAAACAGAGAGAGAAATCTTCTGAAGATGACGATGCTGAAAAGTCTTCGCCAGAGAAGGAGATTAGTGATTCTTCTAAAGATAAAAAAATGGGTAAGGGGTCAGCTGCGAAGGAGAAGATAAACAGAGACTTGAAAGAAAAAGCTGTGAAGGAAAAGCAAGATGAGTCTTCTGATGTGGAGCAGCCTGTACTGGAGAAAGAGGAGAGTAGTCCTAAAGGTGCAAAGCTAACTGAGGTCAAGAAGAGCAAGGATATGAAAAAGAAAACGGCTCAGGAAGATTCTTCTTCAGAGAGCACTGAGAAATCCATGAAGAAAGAGCCCGATGTTGATTCGTCAAAAGACAAATTTCAGAATAAAAAAGGATCAGAAAGCAAAGCGAAGAAGTCTGACAAATTGAAAAAGAAAAGTTGCAAGAAGGAACAAGATGATTCCTCTTCTGATGTTGAGAAGTCATCTCCAGAGAAAGGAAGTTGCAATTCTTCTGAAAATGACAAAACTAAAAATGAACCAGTGTTGAAAGAAAAGAAAAGGAGAAGTTTAAGGGAGAGAGTATCGAAAAGGCTACACGTAGATTTATCCTCTGATGCTGAGAAGTCTCCTGTAAAAGAGGAGAGTTCTTCTGAAGATGCTATGAGGAGTAAAAAACGAACTGAAATGAAAGAAAAGAAAAAATTAAGTAACAAGAAGAAAATTTCCAAGAAAGAACAGAATGACTCGCTGTCCTCTTCTGATGAGGAGTCTTACGAAGACAGCAAGAAAAAGATGAAAAGAGGATCAATGAAAGAAAGTAAAAAGAGCAACTTAAAAAAGAAAGTGTCCAAAAAGAAGGTGGTCGTCACTTCCTCTTCCTCATCTGAGAAGGAAGAGAATGATGAACAGAATTCAACGGGTGATGGAAGCAGCGATGAACAGAAAATTATGCCAGTGACTGAAAACCTGATGCTGTCTGCAGGTGCAGGATTTTGTCAGTCATCAGGTGTGCAAAAGATAACTCCCCTACGTGTGTTACTAACGTGCTGATAGAGGCGATTCCTAAGGTTTGGGTCATGTTTAATAATCCAGAAGTGAAGATCTTGCTAAGTTGGCATTTATACATTTAAAAGTTTGCAGCCAGATGGGTTTTGAGATACTGATTTGGAAGCAGCCGTTTCAATTTGTGCAGCTTGTCACTTGTGGAAAAAAGGGTGTCGCTGGCAGTGAAGAGGCTTGAGAAGGCGTAGTCTGTAACGCAGCAGGAGGTGCCTTGCAGCACAGCTTTCAAAAGCCTGTTCTGCTCTGCCTGCCCAGGTACAATTTAGCAGCAATTGGTTTTAAGCCGTTCGTATCTAGTGAACTCCAATCTGTCGGCTCATGGTTATGCAGTAGAGATGACTCTGAAGACTTGTGACGTTGTAGTATTCATCTGAGAAATGAAGCAGGTGATCTTTGTGTCTCCGACACCGATGTAGCCTTAGAACTGCTGGTGTCAGAGAACAGCGGTCAGTCATCACTTACTGTTTTCATTGTGGGTTTAATAGCAATAATTCTTTTTCTTGCCCAGATAGAACTGCTTTATCAGGGTCTTATATCTTTAGGAAGACATAAAATTCAGAACCACTGAATCTGAACATTTGGTTTTAAAGAACTTAAAAAGGAAGGGTAGTTTTCACGTTGTATGGACAGTACATAGGCTTTTAAAAAGTGAATTTTCAACTAGAAAAAATGAAATCTCTTTGCTGTTTTAGTTACTGTGACAGGTAAATTGTTTCTTATTTGTTTGCTTCCAGTGATGTTTCATAGAACTTTCTGTACAGGACTTTACTGTTCTGAGCCAACAGTTACAGGAGTTTGTGAAGCTGAAACTGAAGAAAGAAATTAGTAAAGCAGCAGTATATGAGATAGCAGAAGGAACAAAGATGCATTTTGGCTTTCCTGAGAAGCCCCTGTAGGCAGACACTAAACACAAAAGAGTGTTTGTAGTTTTTTAAAACAAACACACCAAACTCCCCCCCCCCACCCCCAAAAAAAAAAAACACACAGATTTTAAATTGAACATAAGATGAGAAAGGTTTGTCAACACTTCCTTTATAAAACAAACACACCAAACTCCCCCCCCCCCACTCCCAAAGAAACAAAACACACAGATTTTAAATTGAACATAATGTTCCTTGTTTTTCCTACCCGCTGCTTCCCTAAGTTTTCCTGCAGTTTAGTGTCTGGAGAGTTGTTCTTCTTGGCAGATCAAAGGCTGCGTTTCAAAGGTGTTGCATTTCTTTGGGGTTAGAGCCCAGTGAGAAAGTAAAGTTCAGTTAATGGCATTTTCCTTCATTATAAAGTAACAGTTGGAAAAGAAGTTTCTCATTCTGCATGTTACAAGAGCCCTGCCTGAGCTTGTTTCTAAAGGTCCTCTGATGAGAGGAGTCTCTGTGCACATAATATGGGGAGTTTAAGGGCTTTTGCTTCGTGTCTGCCAAAACGGTTTTCCTCAGTGATGCCACTGCTGGGGGAGATTGCAAATGATGAATGATTTGGATAGGAATGAACCAGCAACTTGGGCGTCCTGTTGGCCAGGGCTGTTGAAACGCTTCCCATAGGCAGACAGCTGATGGTGCTCAGTGACAGCAACTAACGCATATGCAGCGGTTCTCAGCATCACTGGACCATCTCTACCTAATGGATAGATAACACAGGAGACTGAGCTGGATGCACAACAAAAGGATGAGAGGCCTCAGGTTCAGGTTTTAGCAAGGAAAGCTGATGCGATACTAGGGAAAACAGCTTCAGATTGAGGATGGTTAAAGCGTAAAACTGGTTGCCCCGTCAAATTTTGGATTCGCTGTCCTTGGAAATAGTCAAAACTTGACTGGCCAAGGCCCTAAGAAAACCGACCTCACTTTGAAGATAGCTCTGATTTGAGGATGGAGGTGGAGTAAGTTATGTCCAGATGTCTCTTCCAACCTTAGTTACTGTATGATTTTATGAGAATCTGCCTTTGTTTCATTAAGAGGAGGCAGAATTGCCCTTTCTTTTCGTTTTGCTCTTTGTTCAATAGGTGAATAACTTAAAGGTGTCTGAACAACTTGTGGAGGTTGATCGTTGGGTGAGACTTACAATCTGGTTTAACCAGCAGGATACTTGTATTTATCTAAGCCCAGGAGTGAGGGGCTCTGTTATCACCTCTTACAGAGTCCCATCTGGCTGGTGGTAACTCCAGGACAAGTGTACACCTCTTGCAGCCTAGTTTTAGTCCAAACCTCCCAGGTAGAAGATAAATGGTGGAATTTATGAGTGAGGGGACCTCGGTTTTGAGGCTTTTCCTAAGCTTAGTTTTACTAACTAGCAACTAACTTGTACATGAGTCAGAAGAACAAGAGAAAAGAAAGGGGAAAGGCCTGGGAGTGTGCTAGAAATAGTCTGAATTCCTCCGATTCAGCCAGAGGAGTGCAGAGAACCTTAAAGGCAGGTCTCATACTGTGCTATTTGTGCTCTATTACATGTCCCATGTTGTTGGTTTTCATGTGTTTTCCATGTGAGACGGTTTCTGTGTAGTGTAGCTGAGTTTTGGTATTAGCAGTGAGGACAGGACATGTCGCTTTCACAGTGTACATCTTCAGACATTCGCAGGTCGTGCTTGATACTCCAAAAGCAAAAGTAGGCAGGGATTTTTGTTCTTGAGTGCTCCTGAGTGGCAGCAGGGCACCTCATGGCTTTGGTAAGGGATTCTGTAATAGAGCTGTTTGGACACACAAATTCGGTAGTGGAGCTTCTGAAATGGAGTAATAACTTTTTAGAAACTTAATTTCTGAATCCTCGGTGGAGTATTCAGTCTCTGTAGGTTTTGGTGTGAAAAGCCCAAATTTTGCTGTATGATCAGGAAAGAATCGCAAGTTGTGTGTAGTAGCAAGCGTAACGGGGATAAAAGTGCTGCTTGAAAAACTAGATACGTTTATTGATAAAAATATTTAGATTTCAAGATAAGTGATTGTCTGGGAGGAAGGCGGTGGTTGACTAGGCTATTTTTATGTGGGGATTCTTCAGTTCATGTGCTGAGTAGTTTATTGTGGGCTTTACGTGTATTAAGTGTTCATGTTTTCTGTTTTTTTTGTTTCTCCTTCCTCCCCCAGGAGATGAGGGAGAGACTAAATCAAGGGCTGTTCCAATGGAGGAGGAGGAAGATGATGATGATGACGATCCTGAGAATAGGTATGATACCATCCGTAAGGACTTAAAAAAGATTATAACACACCCTAGGCGTGGGCGCAAACCGGCGCAACGGAAGAGCAAGCAGGTTGTAAAAACCACGACTGCCTGCCTTGTAAAGACTCGCTCACGGGCTTCCCGCAAGTTTGAACAAGGGGCCAGAAAACAGAGGCCAAAATCCAGAAATGCAAAGAAAGTTTTTAGAAGTGTTAGCTAACACACCTTGCGTAGGGTGTGTTATAAAAGCACTGCAGCACTGTCCGTTTTCTGTTCTCTTTGAAAGTGTGAGGTTTGTGACAAGTATTTCGTTCAGACAGGTAAAAACCGATTTCTGCTAAATGTGAATTTTGGTTAGTTACATGAGTAGAAGGATAAAACTTGCATCTGTGCAATATGCATTGCTGAAATATTTTCAGATCGAACTTGATTATTACTGTTACTTAATCTGCTTTTTTTAATTGAAACGTCTTTTCTCAATAAAGAGAAAACAAATGTGGAGAAAATAGTATTAGTTATTTTCAGCTGTTAATTAAACTGAGTTTTAATCCACTAAGAATACCTGGAGTGACTGGTGTGATAGTTAAGGCCCTGATTCTACAAGCTCTACAAGCTACTGTGCATAGGCTCAACTGGTATCGAAGAGACTAATTCTACATCTCCATTTTTAAGTCTTTGCATAGATATTTTCAGAATTGTGGCTTATATGTATTGCTTTGGTTTCAAGTTCAATAAAATGGAATCTGTGTAAGATGTAGCTAGTTAAGACATGTCAAATTTTGCCAGTACCACTGTAGTTACCCAAATAGCCTAGCTAGCCAATGTAAAAGCTTTGTTTCCTGATGAGTGAATGCGCACGACATGAAGTGTTGCTCAGTGACGAGCCCCAGTTTCTTTTTGGAAGTTCTTGTAGTTAGACTGAAGAGTTGTTCAACAAATCTTTCCACAGCATTTCAGAAACTGATTTTTTTTTTGCTCTGTAGCATGTCTGGGACCAGCTTCATGGCTTTGCACAGTTGCTGATGGAGTCTTTCTGCTTCTGAGCCTTCCTAGTTTAGATTCTGGTATCTTTGTTTCACAGAGTTGTACGTTTTGATCTGTGGCTGAAGTAAATTTTGAGAACACTGTTTTATATCTTTCACAGACCTCAGTTTGGCACCCAAATGTTGCTGCTGATGTAGTTTTTGCTTGTTTTCAGTCATCAAATTTAAGCAAGTAATTCACCTTATAAAGCAAGATGCTCTTTAGGGACTTGACAGCACAGGGTCATAAGCAGAACACGTAAACATTGGTAATACGGGATTTTTTTTTTTATAAATGATGCTTTAATTTCAGTCCTGTTTTGATTTTTTTTCCCGTTTTCTTTTTTTATTTGGCTCCGAAGTGTTTCTGGTAACAAAGCCGATGCACTTTTGTCAAAGTTCAGGGTTTACCATACAAATGTTATGGACAGATCTTAATTATTAGTTTAAGAGCTTTACTGGGAAATGAATTAACCCAGTCGATAACAAACAAATCAGTAATTTGATTTGGGGGTTTAAAAATCAGTTTCTGTACTTTGTTGAAGTTTTTATTTAGGGAATATTTTGCATCTATATTTACGAGATGGGGAGGTGTTCTTCAATATACAGTTTTGTCAACCTTCAGACACGAGAACTGGTAACTGCAGTCTGATCTGACATCTGTCACGTATTGTACTTGGCACCAAAATCGGATATTTAAAATGTAAAAAGATGGAACAAATTTCCAGAAGTTAAAAGCCGGTTCTTCTGTTTACTCAACACCGAGTGTTTAAATAGTTTACCTACTATTCAGAGAAGTTGCCTATTTTCTTCCAGGCCAAAGAGGGTACGTAGTACCTACCCGGGTGTTTGTAGTGTGGGAACTCTCCTGTTTGCAAGTCTCTAGTTTAGATGGTCTGTTATTTGCATACCTTCAGATGTGCATGACGTGAATATTAATAGTCTTGAAATCATCTTTGCCAAAATGCAATATCCAAGTGGGTCCTACTATGACAAACAGTGCTGTACGCTTTCATCTTCTGTTGTGTAATGATCTATTACTGGTCCTTCTCATTTTTTAAATGGTACTGTTTAATATGTTTGCAGTAGTTCTGTTTATTAAGAAGTTAATAGTGTATTTGATGCAGAATGCCTTTAAGTATTTGATGGTTGCAATAAATTTTTGTAAAACGTTTTTCTTGTCCAAGCATTTAATTTAATACAACTCTGGCAGCTTGAAAATCTGATTGAACAAAGACAGCACAATATTTAGAAGAAGGTTTTTGGCAGTTTTCACTATTTTCTTCTTTAAACATGTACGGCATTTCATCCAAATACTCCTCTCTTAAAATAAGTTTGAAATGGTTCTAAATTTCATAGTAATGTATCAAAGGCCTATTTAATTTAGTAGTCCTGTAGCCGAAAGAATGGTGGTTTTTATTAGCCACATAAAAATGTGTTGTCCCCATGTTATGTTCTCCCACCCCAGGCTTGTTTTGGGCAACCTTGTTTCTACATATAATTAGTAGGTATTTATGAACACTACGTGTGAGTTGATACGATCTAATTGGTAATAATACATCACAATAATTAACTATTACTTAAAATTACCACTTTTTAAGAAGAAAAATTATTTTTACAGTGCTAATAAATTGACTCACCAAGATTTGTGGCAATCTCTAAATGAGGCCGTCTTCTTGGCACTCTAAAATTCATGAACCAGACTGGTGCAAATTACCAAGTGGACTTAACTCCATGTCACGAGAGGCTGCACCTACTATTCCATTGCTGCTGAAATGTCTGAAGGATTATTTAATGTAGTCTTAGACTGTGACTAAGCAACCCCTGGGTACCTTCCAGTTTACCTATCTCTTTTAAAAAATGTTTTCTTTTAGCATGAGTTTAAAAAAATAACACAGTAACCAATTAATTACGTGTAAATTTATATTGTTGGTTCATTCTTACAAAGGCAGAATATAAATACATGTTGGGAAAATGTCCGTTCTACAAACCTCACGGTATGTTTAGATAAGATGGAGCAGAGCTGGGCAACCTGACATGCTCAAGGTCACCCCAGACCAGCAGCAGAAATGAAAGAAACGCAGGGATTTCTGTTGTGTTTTTGGTACCACCTGAAGTCCTGTGTGGAGGTCATACAGCTCTCCGTGCTGCTTAATTAAATTGGTTTGTAATGTTCAACTGCTACATCTGCTTGACCAAGAATATCTTTTCTGTCCTTGACCTGAGTAAATATTCCAGTATCTTTTGATTGTCGCGGGTTTCTCTGGAAGTGGGGGAACTTTCACACTATCATAGCTTGTTTTGCTTGGTAATACAGTTTGCTGATAAGCATATGAAGTTTTTTAGCTTAGAAACCTGGTCATTTTAAATGGGTTTCGTTTCTTAAAATAGACGTGTGACATATTATCATGAGCCCCCTGTAATTTAATTTAAAACCCGTGTCAGGAGTCCAGCACTCAATTTATTCTAATTCGCATCAGCCATTTGTTACATCAGTTGTTCGTCAGATGCATTTACAAGAGTTAATCTGTTTGGTTCTAATATTGCTTACGCTTTTAATTCCTGTCAGCTATGTAGTTCCGTTAAAAATAGGAATCGTTTAAATCCCGAACATCTCCGCAATGTCTTACATTTTTCGCCTGACATTCCACCCGTAGAACGCCTTAAAGAAAATGTCGAATTTTTTTTGTTTGTTTTCACTAAACAAATGGTACCATCTCAGTTTGAGTAGAAGTGGTTGAATCTTTATCCTGTCTCAGTATAAAAGCAATAACTTAATCTTATTATAAATAATTAATACCTTGTAAGTTTACCCAGTCTGGTTGGTGATTATGGTTATGAGTCGTAGGACAATTAATCATCTTCTGTTTATGGGTAGTAGCTTCTGCATGGCATTTTAAGGTGAATGATACATTTGGGTGGCCTTTTCCCCTTAAAATATTTCATAAAAGAACAAACAGATGTATGGGTTTTGTTAAGAACCATTGTTTAAAAATACAGAAATAAATGATTAAAGGTGGCTTGTACGTAAGGTAAGTATTGTTATCCAGGTGCAAGTTGTGTTCACTTTGCTAATGCAGCTGAGTCCAAGGCAGTGTTACTAGGGAGTACTTTCAGGACGGAATGTTAAAATCATGCAGTTTTTTAGTGTTTCTACCATTTTTTTTCCTAATTTTTCCAAAGCAAAATTTGACCGATGTTCTTGTTGTTTTTTTAAATATGAGAAGTAGCTGAACTGCTACTGTCCGCATTTCCTGGAGTAGGATTCAAGGTTAATAATTCACATTGAAAGCTTTAAGAGAAACCAACCTGTGACAATCCAAGCAGTTTCATTTTGAAGAAAAAGTTCTTCTGACCATTAAGAGATGGAAGAAATAAGAGTCTTAATTTCTTATATAAGGAGCTATTTATTCCTGTCACTATTATACATGATGTGGTGGTTTAAAAACACATAAAAAACTCCCCAAAGTCCCTTTTCCAAATCCTCTGGAAGGACCTAAAGCAAAAAACATTTGGAGGAGTATGTTCCTTGTGGACTTTAGTAAGTTTTCCTTGGGTTCATGCTGTGATGGGTTGATGTACGTGAATTAAAGCCTGCCAAGAGTACTGCATTTTAAAGTTTCAATCAGCTATTTCTCCACAAGCCGTTTCTCCAAAGGGGGGGGTGGTCTGGATGCTGATGGATCTCAGTTGCGGCTTCACTGAGCAGTCCTGATTCTTTCTTAAACAATTATACTTCCATCTTTTAATAATAACTGCATATCTGTTAGCATTAGCATCTTTTTGGAAAACACACTACCTCTCAAAAATAGAAAACCCTGTGTGAAGCATTAGGAAAGATACCGTGGGAAAACTCCCCTTCAAGAGTTCCTTTGTTTTAGGCGCAAGTTGCATGTGGAGAAATGAAACACAGCGGGATTTTCTGATGTGTAAGAAGCTGTTCTCGGAGATTGCTGTTTCTTTGCTGTTTCCAAGAAAGCCCTAAATTGTGGTTCGGTTTCATGGGTTTTGAACTATTGTTGTGACTGCTATAAAAGCTTTCCCATTCTCAACTATGGATATCCAGTATACAGTAATTCTCCTGAAGGCAGGGCAGACCAGATTTGACCTAAAAAAAAAAAAAAGAAATTTCATTTAAAATTGATGATGATGGAATGGAAACTGTAAATTTCTGATCCTTATATAAGAAAAGCCTGGTTTCATTCTGGCAAGATTTTTTTTTTCCCTTAGAAGTAGGAGTTCTCAGATGAGTCCACGATTTTCCTGTGCCTTTGACATATTATTTCGTACTTTGCCTTGGATAGATTCATATAAGACTTTTTATGTGAAATTATTTTTCCGTAGTAGTTTCTTATATGGGAGCTGAGAATGTTCTTGTGCTGAAATGAAACTCTGAGAAGCTGAGCGAACAGATTGTGGAGCAGGAAATAAGATCATAAGTTTTCTTTGAAGTTCATGTCCTATAATGCTTGATAAAATTTTTTGTGTGTGTATGTGTATATACACATATTTTTTGCTACAGTTGCCATAAAGCAAGTCCTTGTAGTTATATGAGGGATTCGGTGTGGTTTTTTTTTTTCCCCTGAGGCACTTATTATCAGTTCATCCTGAGACACCACGTGTTGCTTCAGTTACTCCAGCACCTCCTTTGCAGTGGGGTTGTCCCAGGCAGGTAGAACAGTAACACAGCTGAAGGCAAGCAGTGCAGAGGTAGGGTGATAACTTATTTTTATTTTTGAACCTGTGAGTCATTGCATATTGCAATAATCTTTTTCTCCTTATTTAAAATGTGTTCAGGGATGTTTTTAAAACTATTCTGTTGACATATACACTAGTCAGGTAGCTACAGTGCCTCAGGAAGTGAACATCGTGGATTTAAATCACATCAGCTCGATAAGCATTTGGCGGGGAGGAATGATTTGAGTGTTAGGATTTGGTCTGCACCATCTTTGTGGTGTTACGGTTAAAATTCATAGAGGTGCCTGTCCCAGAACTGACGAGGCCGTCCAGATAGACCACGGATAAAAAGATGTTTAAGTTTGTACTTTTTATAGCTTGCTCTAAAGCGTAACACCTCTTTTTTAAGAAACCTGATTCAGATTTGCTTTCTAAAAGCAAGTTAACACGCTACGTGTAACAGGAGATCTTTGCTGATAGATCCTCTCTTACCACAGTGACTCCTCATCGTGTCTTTTTCTTTGTTCAGCTTTCAGCCCTTTTCGCAAAGTTCTGAATGGTTTAGGTTTGCACTTATCGTTCGTAGGTTTACTTGAACAATAGAATAAATAGTTTTTTCTGTTTTACTTCAAAGAATTGCCAAGAAAATGCTTTTAGAAGAAATCAAAGCCAATCTTTCCTCTGATGAGGATGCATCTTCAGATGAGGAATCGGATGAAGGAAAGAAGAAAACTGGAAAACAAACTGAGAACACAGCAGATGATGGTGAGCACCAAAAAGCATCTGGGAAAAAGCAGAGCTGTAGCACCTCGTAATTTCTAAAGTCACTTGGGGAAATGATAACTATTAAATTGTCCTTAATTTTCAACCAAAAGATACTTATGTTGATAGGTAGTGCCAGCTAGAGGCTACTGTACATGATCATGAGGTACATCATCTCTTTTACTCTTCTGTAAGTGTAATTTTTTTGTAGTCTGATTTTTGTAACCAGTTCAGAAGTCCTAGGGATCTGTGAGGAATAAGCTTTACATAACAGTAAGATGTGCAAATGCAGGGGGGAGATTTGACTAACATAGACAGCAGTGGAACAGACATTCCAAGTGGTCAGACAGGGTAAACTGTTAAAAATCTGAGGGAATAACGGTATGGCGATGCCCGTAATGTCCTGGAAAAACACAGGATTTAGTCTAAATTAATACAGGTTTTCATTCTTGCCAAATCGAAGTAAGAAAGAAATGACCAGTGTGCATGTTGTACTGACTCTTATCTCTGACAGAAGAGAATGAAAAGGAAGAAGATAATTCTGAATTGGATTCGGAAGAAGAAGAAGAAGAAGAAGAATCAAAGAAGCCTAGATACAGGCACCGACTGCTGAGGCACAAGCTGACAGTGAGTGATGGAGAATCTGGTGAAGAAAAGAAGGTGAAACCAAAAGACAAGAAAGAAGGGAAACGCAGAAATAGGAGGAAAGGTACATAATCCTAACACTTTTTGTCACAAAAAATACTTGCTTCTATAAAATAGGCCCAAAGTGTGTCAGAATGGAGACTTGAAACTCCGTAACTTCAAAATCTCTCTGTAAAATCCCAGTGTATTAAATGGAGAATCCTTTTATCTGTGTCTGAGAAACAGTTTTATTTAAAATGTTGAGTGCAGATGCAGTTTTCAACTTAGTGTATCCTATAAATTTGATTAATCTTGTTAAGTCTTCGAATGTTAATTTTAAATAACAGAGGCAAGCCCAGTATGTGAAAAACAGTCTTGTCCTTTAGTCGTCTTGAAGTGGGACTGCCGATAGGCCTTTGTGCATCAGAAGCTTCATCCTGGAATCTCACTGCCGGCAGTTTGATCTGAACAGCAGATGGCACTGTGAAATGATGCTTGCCTTGGATTTTTTTGTTTTCATTGTTGCATGCAAGAACAAAGCATCTGTCAGCCCCTGGCGTTTACTCGCTCTGAGCGGAGGAGGGGAGCGATAGTGAAGATAAATCCTTACTGCCGTGTTGGTCACGGTAGATGTTGACGGTGTTTCGTGGCCCAGTGAAGGGTGCGCAGTAGTTCCTGTGCTTGGTGTCCCAAGGAACACCTTCTGCGGTGTTCCAGCTAGAGATGCAGTGCAGTTTGTTCAGCGTTTTCCTTCATGGAAACTCATTTTTATCTGAATGTGTATTTGTGCTTTTTCCTACCGGATTATAACTACCAACAAGATTCCTTTCAAGGAAAGTAGTTGTAAATCACAATGGCAGTGTGGGAGTCAGATGCAGCCAGGCTAAGGTGCTAAATGGCACTGGTCTTCCTTGTCTAGAAATGCCACTGGTAGCTCTTAAAAGTAGTTAGGGAAGTGTTACCCAGTGCTGCTCTTTTTAACTGTCTTTTGAGTCAGTTTTAAACTTGCATTACCTGAAGAAACTTCAGGCCAGAAGTACAGGAGTAGAATTGCATGTGTTGTTAGTCAGTAAGGGCTGTTCATGTGAATTGTGATGTTTGATTGTAAAATGACATCTCAAATACTCGAAACAGAAGCTTCTTTTTAACACAAGATAATATTTTCTTTTCTGAAGTTCTGTAGAGTCCCCTGTTGTGTTCTCCTCGCCTGGGGCATTGACATGTGACACTTTCTGATATAATCCTGTCATTTGCTCCTAAACAATACTTGATGTATTAATGTGTAAAAGACCCCGAGTCGTCTTGGTGTCATACACCATCTCTCAGGACACCACCAGCTTTTCTACTCTACACCCCTTACCTTCCTCTTGCCGCTTACGAGTACGCTTAATGGGTCCCGTCTTGTCTGAAATGAACTTTCACAGTGCTTGTTGGGCTGAAGCAGTTGGTGGTGCAGTTAGAAGGTATGTAATGTTGCTAACTTTGCAGTAACGTTCACACTTTACTTTTAAAGTGAGCAGTGATGATTCAAACGACTCCGAGTTCCACGAGTCTGCAGTTAGTGAAGAAGTGAGTGAGTCTGAAGATGACCAGCGTCCAAGAACAAGGTATGAATAAAACTTGATGGTGCTTATCCTGCGTTCGGGTTTTGGTTTTTAATAGCGTGACTTCGGCAGTGAGCTGATGAAAGTGAAAGACTTCGGATCAGTCCTTAAACCCTTTGGTGATACTTGTTTGTAATTTGCTAATCAACTTCACAACAGATGTGAGGATTTCGCATGTGTGCCACAGTGTGTGGTCCACAGCAGTTTGATGAGCTGGATGAAAATAGATCAATGAAAAAACAGCATTTTATGCCAGATACTCAATGTCAGTTGTGGAATGGTGGAAGGCAGTAGAAAACTAATACTTAACAACTCTGAGATTCTTCAGGGTTGTGTCTGGAATAGACCGTTACTACAGTTGTTTTCCAGTGAAGCAATGAATTATTATTGTTAATCAGCAATACTGCCTTTGGGGTTTTTTCCTAGATCTGCCAAGAAAGCTGAAGCGGAGGAAAACCAGCGCAGTTACAAACAGAAAAAGAAACGAAGGCGTATAAAGATCCAAGAGGATTCTTCCAGTGAAAACAACAATAAGGTACTACACTGGGGTTTGAATTAATAAATGGGAAAAGAGGTTCCTGTTGCTTCTACCAACCGCTCCAGGACTTGGGCATTTCAAACAGCTCTGTACAAAGTACAGTAAAAAATTATAACACTTCTCAATGTTAATTGAGTGCTGTAATTTGTAAAATGGCACCGTTATGGAGAAAAAACACTGCATTTGACTGAAACCATTGCCTGGCTCCATCTCAGTAACAATGGAATTTTTAAACTAAATGCAGATGACACAAATAATAGATTAGGACTTTCCCAGTATTAGGGTTTCTTTTCCTGTGTGAAGTAGACAGTAGCTGAGCTGATTCAGCCCCACTAGAACAGAAGGTTCTTTATTGATGGCCATAAGCTACTGTCAAATGGTAACAGTGCCTTTGGCACGGCCTTTGCCCAGCTGAGCTTATCTTCAGTGCCTCAGACTGCGTCATAATGAAGGTGGCATTTCTTTTGTCATGCTGGCTAACTTGTTTTAACTTGTTTGAGCTAAACTCCAGCTGTGGGTAGAAAGAATTTTTGGGAGCTTGTCTGCAAATGAAAGTTTTGATGGTCTGTGCTGTAATTTTCTTGCTAATACTTGAATTATTTCATTTGTAATAGAGCAATACTGAGGGTGAGGAGAATGATGATTCAAAATCTCCTGGAAAAGGCAGGAAGAAAATAAGAAAGATTATTAAAGATGATAAGCTTAGAACAGAAACACAAAATGCACTTAAAGAAGAAGAAGAAAGAAGAAAACGCATCGCAGAAAGAGAACGGGAGAGAGAAAAACTGAGAGAGGTACGTTGTTCTTTTTGCAAAATGCTGGGAAGTTGAATTGATGATGTTTGAAGTGGCATATTTCTACCCCAATTTAATCTGAAAAATAATTTTTAAAGTACTTATATGTAGCTTTATAAGGCACAGGTTTTCTTTGTAGTTTCCTGCACATTGGTGTTGGTTTTATTTAAGACGACTGAGATCTTTAGAAAGCTGTTTCAGTCGCCTTCTGCTTTGCAGTCCATGGGGGAAAGACCTCTCCCAAAGTAACTTTTGATGCGAGGTGAAGAATTTAAGGTTTCCCTTTACGAAATCAGTTATGAGTTCCAATTCTGCTAAAGCAAAGCTGTCAAACACTTGGTGCTGCTCACATGTGAAGTATTCCTGTGATGCCTTGTTTCTGCTTACAGGTGATAGAGATAGAAGATGCTTCGCCTCTGAAATGTCCCATTACAACTAAGCTGGTTTTAGATGAAGATGAAGAAACCAAAGAACCATTAGTGCAGGTTCACAGGAGCATAGTCACCAAACTGAAACCACACCAAGTGGATGGTAAGGAGAGAAAGTTTTCATTTCTTTTTTTCCACTCCACTGGCACAGCACTTCATGCACCTGAATCAGGATCGTAAGAAAAACTCCTTGGCAGGCAAATGCCAGAATTTCAGGTTTTATGCTTTATTTTTATGGAACATCTGAACAGAAGTAGATGAGATCAGCAATACATTGTTACTCTTTACACGCAAAGGACCTTAGAATGGTAAAGTTCGAAGGGTCCTCAGAGTCACGGACTTCTCCATGCTGAGGCAGAACCAAGTATGTGCTTACCCGTTCTGTTGAGGAATTGGTGTACTCACCTCTAACAGTTCTCAGTGAAGGTTTAAAAATCACGCAGCATTTTCCTGGCTTTCTCCACAGAGGTTTTTTTTTCCCTGATACCTGACCTGACTGCATATCAAGCCAACTTCTAAGAGGCATCATCATCTTACGGTGATCGCAGCTATCTCCTACCAGGGAAACTTTAATAAAATGAATGTGTAATAAGAAGTTTTTCAATGATTTCCCTCAGGTGTCCAGTTCATGTGGGATTGCTGTTGTGAATCTGTAAAAAAAACCAAGACCTCTCCGGGTTCCGGGTGCATTCTCGCGCACTGTATGGGGCTGGGGAAAACGTTACAGGTAAGAAACAAAAGTCATCTTGTTTCCTGGTCTGTAGCTTGCTCTCAGAAGCTGATCCAGCAAAAGCCAATTTTAATGACTTTCAGAACATAGTTAAATTTACTGTTTCCAGTGACTCAGTGAGGGTTGCTGGAGGAAAATGTTTTGTAAAGAGGGTCTGAGAAAGAAATTGTGTTTGTGTTTCGTAGTATATAGCTGTGACAGTTCTGATACACCCTTGTGCTTTCTCCACTTTTAAAATACATAAAATTAAATTACCACATCATTGATACCCATGTGAAAAGGTGGTATTTGATTGTAAGTGCTGTGTAGCTCCCTTGCAACTCGGAACAAGAAAATGCCAGGAGGAGGCAGAACCTCTGTTTCTAAGACAGTTTAATGATCTTAAGCAGGTTTTCACTGTTTTCCTCAATCGTGTTACTCCTTAAATGGTTTTATTTTCTTCAGTGGTTTTTCACTTTATTTGTTGCCCTGATAAAGCAGAGATTTATCTGGGTTTGGGGTTTTTTTTAATGACTTTACTCAGACTTTGTGTCAGAAGTGAGCTGCTTTATGTTTTAATAGAAATAATGTTTTGCTGCTGTTTGGACTCTTCTGTCTTGAGGGTCAGGGGGCATTTGTTTTCTATTGCGGTGATTGTCCATACGTACATTCTTATTTTTGGATTATTGTAGCACAAACAGCTGAGGTTTCATTGCTCTGGCAGTTAACTTCAGGACATACTTTAAGCCCCTTTTCACTTTATTTCTTTTCTTTGGCTTTACAATTCTTTGCTTCCTGAGATCTTCAGGTTCAAGCCTTCATTGTCACTTCAGCGCATGTTCCTTCTCCTTTACGCCACTGAAGACTGCTTTGTAAAAATCTCCAAATCGGAATGTTGTAGCATTTCTTAAAGAGAATTCTGTATTTCGTGCTCTGATCAAGTGACTTTTTTGCCATGTTAGAAGTTGGACAGTGAACAACTTACCATTTCTCTTAGAGCTTGAAATCTGAAGCTCAATCCCCATCTTAAAATGTTTCTTCTGAAACTGATCTCCCCCGCAGCTGCCATGAAGCAGTGCTCATAGCTCTTTGTCTTGGGCCTCTTACAATCACTGCAGGCCTTAAGAGAAGCTTATGCTCTTGACCTTCGGAAGAGGTAAAAGATCTAAAACAGTTTTCTTGAATTCCCTGCATCTCAGTATTCACGGTCATACCTTTTCAGGGTGGTCACGGGTGTTGAATTCCTTTTGTGTTTGCTTGTTTCCAAGTACCTGTCTGTCTTCATAAATTTTGGTTTTGCGTTTAGCCAGATTTAGCATCACCACAAATACTGTGAGCAAAGAACTGGGCTGAGCTGCCCGTCTTGCTACTCTGCCACCTGGTCTGTTGCCAAGGATTTCTGTAGCAAAAGTCGTTTGACAGAAGAATATTTCCCTCTGATTCTGGGAAAGAGAAAAGGAAATTTTTGAGACCTCTGAAGAAGAAAGGAGGGTAACAACCTTACCTGTGCTTGAAAAGGCCCTCAGAAAAGCAGGGCCACTTCAATCTCCCTGTCGTTGGCCTTCGCTGATGCTTTTTCCTCACTTCTGGAGGTTCTTGTCCATCTCTTTATCAGGACAGCTGACTAATGAAATGAATTACTGCGAACCTTTATGATCTCTGGCTTGAGATGAATCATGAGAAATCTAACTTGCAGCTTCTGCAGATGCTGGAATTGATTAGAATTGATTTCAACTTGGGGTCAATCAGGGCCTTCCTGTGCCTTTCTTAGCTATACAGTCACTTGCCAGCACATCTGCCTCGTGCTCTGTTGAACTTGTGACCGGCAAGTCTAGGTCACATTAGCAGCCAGCACTTGGCAACGCTTCATTCTAAACTCTTCCTGCACATGCTCCAGATATGGATGCCCTTTCCTCATTCCGTGGAGTGCAGTCTCTTTAGCATGGTGGTGATGGTTCTCAAAGAGGTTGTTTTCTTCCTACAGTGAGGATGGGATCCTCAAAGCATCTGTGAGGAAATGCCATTTCACCATCCTCTTCCATCTTGCTCAGTTGTGGTAGAAGCTTCCCCATTGGATTGCGAAGCCCTATCACCAGACCTAAAGGCTCAAGATCTGTTCATTCGTAGAGAGGTCAGTATATCAACATACGGGAATCCCACGCTGAATGAAAGATGTCTCAACAGTTTTATGCCCTAGCTAGATTCACAGTCAGCAGGTGACATTAGCCAGCTCTACAACCTTGTAACTCCCTTAGCAAACGACGTGCTCTAAGACCCCGTGGACAGGCAGGTATCTGCGACACTTGTGTGTGCGGAATGAGGTGTCTCAGTAGTTTTTACTCCCAGTGTTTGCTCTGCAGTCCTCACATCTGCCGTGCGAGGTGGTGTATGGCGCACTCAGCACACCTGGGCTTGGCTTGAAGTCTTCCATTATTAGTTTTAGAGACTTGAAGTGTGCTCCAAGAGAAAATCTCCAGAGGTATCTGTTATTCTTTCTAGCTGTGCCTCACTGGGTCAGATGGCTTCCTTATTCTTGTGTCTTCTCTAAACCATTGCTACCCAGCATTCTACAAAATGTGAAGTTACATGAGAAATACCTCATCCTGCTCTCCTCTGACCTCAGTTGAGAAAAAATTTATTTAGGCCCTTCTGATCATGAGGATCTTCTTTCTTGACCTGCGAATTGCAGGATATAGTCATGGAGCGCTTAGGCTGGCCCGACATCTTCTGATTCGTTAGATCCCTGAGATTTCTCTGCAAAAAACATGCTCAAGGGAATCAAGGGACGCCTGATTTTTGCGGATTTCTGATTCGGGGGTGGGGGGTTGCAGGGTTGCAGGCTTTTTTTGGGTGGCACAGAGTTGTAGATGATCAGAGGGACTGCGGTCCTTCGCTGTATGTGCTCTTTGGGTCATGGTGCACAGCGTGTGGGCAGGATGTTTGGGAGCGCTCCAGCTGCAGTGTGTATAGCTTTGGTTCGTGTATGGAAATCGGGGTGAGAGACACAGTATTTTGACAATCTGCAGTCCTATAGAAGAGGACTTTGACGTGCTCTGAAAATCACCAGTGACTTGCAGCAGACTTCGCAAACTGCAGACAGTGTTGGTGAAGGGGGGCCTTGCTGGCTGTCCCGGCCGTAGGGCTGTTGCGATTAGTCTTCCTGGGTGCTTTTTGCGGCTCAGCATGAGGCGCCTTTGTTTTGATCGCAAACGCACGAGTAATTCCTTCTGTACTGCAGCATCTGAAAGCAGTTTGCTGCCCAGTGTCCCAAGCACAGTCCTGCAGTTTGACATGACTTTGAGCAGTGCGTGAAATCACAGCTACCAGATAACAAGGTTTGATCCGGAAAGAACATCTGCATGTTGTGCAGTTCCGTGGGTTAGAGTGCAGGCTTCTCCTTTAGACGTCTGGTGAGAGAGCTGGAGCTGCTGTGGCATCACTGACTGCCCTGCTCCGGGGCTTTTACAGGTTACTTCTAGTCCTAGTTTTATTTGCTACCACTCGAAACCAGCCCAGCAGAAGCACTGAGTGACATCAAAAGATGCAGGTTTTTTTCCCAGGCCTCGAGGAGGTGTTATGTGTGACACAGAGCCAGTCTGGCCACAGGGTGGATGCTTGGAAAGCGTTGCAATAGCTGCTACTTTGAGAGAATTTGCTAATACGTTAAAAAAATAAGGAAAATATTGATTTAAGACTGAAGTTCACTTTCAAGAAACTTGATACTTTCCTGAAGTCCAAAGAGGTGAACTTACTGTTTGGGGCAAGTATTGGGAGAAAGCTTTAAAGTCAGCTAGTAGAAATGCTCAGGTTTTGAAAATGCAGCTGTGTAACACACGAGTGGTGATGTACAAAATACAGGTGCATTAAATTTTAAGCAGCAAGTTGTTTAGCAAGCCAAAAAAGCATGTTTAAAAGGCGACTGTTATTGCCAAGTTCTGTATGTCACTGTATACCTGTGGGTTTCTTTCGCAGTGTTTAATACTCAGAGTCTTACTCAGCATTTTGTTTGGTTTTTCCTCTTGCAGGTAGTGAGTTTTCTCCACACAGTCTTGCTGTGTGACAAGCTGGATTTTCGGACAGCGCTGGTGGTGTGTCCACTGAACACTGCCTTGAACTGGTTGAATGAGTTTGAAAAATGGCAAGAAGGTTTAGAAGATGACGAAAGACTAGAGGTACAAGGCTTAAAGGGTTCTGAAAAATGAAATAACGGGAAAAATGGAGTAACTGGGAAGCTCCACCACTCAAAATACAGGCTAAGGGATGCACTTTATGTAAAAAATGTACTCTCATTAATAAGCCGTAGGTGTGTAAAAGTTGCACCGGTACTTTGGTATTTAAAGAGAATTTCAAGCCTGTTTTCCCCCTTTGAAAGGTCTGTGAACTAGCAACTGTGAAACGCCCTCAAGAGAGAAGCTACATGCTCCAGCGCTGGCAAGATGAAGGAGGCGTGATGATAATAGGCTATGAGATGTACCGTAATCTTGCACAAGGCAGGAATGTGAAGAGTAGAAAACTTAAAGAAATATTTAATAAAGCTTTAGTTGATCCAGGTAAGTGAAAATTAACGCAAGTATGCGTTATATATATGGTACTTTCTGGTTTACCTGTACGAGCCAGTTAATCTTGCAGATGGAAATCTGTGGGGCAGATAAATCTTACTAACGATCTGTCAGGGTTTTCTTGTTGCCTTCTGCTGAGTTACAGAGAATCCACCCCATCTGCTTTTGTAAATAGATTCTACCTCAGTCCTTTCTACTAGTCCAGACACAGAAATGACCACAGGAATTGACACTGGAAACTTCTAATAGGTGTCTTCTCTGCTGGAATTCCTTTCTTTGCAAGGCAGTTGGAAGTGACTCTGGAGATTAATTTAATCTGCTCTTTTCTTAAAACCACAAGCTCTTTAACAGTAGATTGCTATCAACTGCACATGAGAGTTGTGCATGCACCTTAGAAGTGTGAACGAATGCGTTAATTTAAATTAAGTGGTGATGAATGATTGCTGATAAGGCACTTAATTCATTTTATCGGTCTTAAGAAATGGATGTCTGCTTCAGGCTCAGCTGAACTGAGCAAGCTTACGTGAGCACTTGAAAATATTCCAAGGTGGTATAATCAGTCTATCAACAAAAAGAACTGAATATTTTAGGATTGGCAAAATTTTCCTACAAATTCTGGCCTGGCAACTGATGCCTGAAAACAACTTCTGATAACGCAGCATATCTTAAAAAGCTATCTTTAAAATGCTGTAACTTTGTTTTTTCTCATTAAATTGAGAGTGCTGAAAGGGTAGGTAGGTAGCAAAAAAATGCTTTTTTGATTTTCTTCTATCAGACAAAGGGTTTTTTCTAATGGGTAAATTAACTGATTATTTGCATTGGCCAAATGGAGTTGGTCTCTCCAGCTCCCCAGACAGACTGTTTGAGCAGCTAAAACATGAACTAATTTTCTGTCGGTTTGACTCACTGATTGCTGTGGAGTCCAGAAAGCTGCTCTTGGACTGGTTGGTTGGTAGGATGGAATCAGACTGTCAGGAAAACTGACCTTGAAATAACTCCGTAATTATTGCTATATCTTTCTCTATTATAACTACAAAAAACCAGGAGCATTCATCTGTTGTTATCCATTGGTTTTTGGAGACATTTGGTTTGGCTGAATTGACAAGAATCTTGCAATGACGGCGATTTGTTTCTTGCCGTCTCCGTCAGTCGTAGCACGGGCAATAGAGCAGGCTGCCAGGGAAAG
>NW_010408862.1:41839-42265 GCF_000710305.1 Buceros rhinoceros silvestris | reverse complement strand
GCTGCCAGGGAAAGATTGATTGAGCTGTGCGCTGGCTTACTGCTGCGCTGAACTAGGAAAACCTTTCCTTCTGGGAGCGTTTTTAATTTAAGAAGTTGGAAATTTGGTGTTTGAGCGATAATTTAATGATACGTGACTGGTTTGAATGAATACTGCTAGGGTATAGTATTCCGTGGTAGACACTTGTATCGCACTGTATATTACAGAAGAGGGAAGGTTTAGCCAAAGTTTATGGGTGGAGAAGTGATTTCATTAATTAACTAGCTCTGCTATGTGAAGTAATGGCAGGGTTATATACTCATGCAGAGCAACAAATGGTTTCCCATAATGCTTTGTACAGCTGTTGGGTTTATTGATTGCTGTCGTGTTTGCTTGCAGCATTTCAATAACTTTGTATTTTTTACTTGTTGCTGCTAAGGAAAACTC
>NW_010408862.1:34637-41708 GCF_000710305.1 Buceros rhinoceros silvestris | reverse complement strand
CGCTCTTTAATTGGCAGTTGTATAAAGCAGACTGAAGGTCTCAGAGACTTCAGAGGAAAAGGAGAACTGTGTGTGTATTTGTGTATCTATCAGCGTCTTCTGCGTATATCGATGTATTAACCTGCAGGTACCACGAGAAGGGTGAGAAGATGAAGACTACAATCTTTGAGGAAGGAGTGAGGCTTTTTACCGTAGAAAAAAGACAATGAAACTGATGAATTTTCCACCATGTGAGAGTTGTTTACTGAAAGGACTGTTACAGTGGTGTTTCACATCAGCTGGAGAAAGGACAAGGCAGCAGAGAGCATTTAAGTTAGGTGTTACTGCACGCTGTTTCAGCAAAAGAGAGGGGTCGTGGAGTTTCCTGCTTGTGTCAGGGAGGATGTGTGCCGTTCTCAGAACTCTTATCTCAGATGGAGAGAATGGACTAAATAATCCCTTGAGGTCCCTCTTGAGTTTTACATTCCTTCATAATGCCTTGAGAAATGTTCTGTCCGTAATGAATTGCGTTCATGGTTTGTGAGAACAAGGGAAAAACCCACAAATGTACGAAAATCCCTGTCACTGAATTGGAGCCAAGATGTCAGTTCCAGATACCAGTGCTACAGGCCTGCCAAACCAACCACAAATCATTGTACTAAGAGAGTTTTTTCATATTTTTGCTATCATTCACCTACTCTAAACAGCAGTTTTGGGGTGGATTTGTTGGTTTTGCTTTTAACCAGCCACCTCATGTTAGGTGAATCCCAGTCTTTACTGAAACTGTGCTGATTGCACAATTTTGATTGCTACCTGTCATTAAGACTTCATCATCCTTCTTCTCTTATGTTCTTTGATTCAGATTGTCAACATAATGTACTAGACAAAATCTATTTCTGAGAACGGTACATTAATGTGCAAGCTGTCACATCTGGTGGGGAGATGTTGCAAATCCCTTGCAAATACTTCAGTTCTATCAAAACGTCTCTAAATACCCGAACAGCTTGCTTGTGAGAGAGATCCCTACTCTTCAGAAAATGCTAGAGGGAAAGACCAGAGGAAGGATCTGTCGCTATTAAGAGATGTTTGCCTGAAGTTCAAGGAAGGCTTTGTGTGTAGCCGCTGGGTGTTTCTCATGCTGTCCAAACTGGAGAAGGTACAGAAGTGAAATAGTCTGGAGAAATGCTTCTGTGGCAGGTGTGAAACTTCAGAAATAAGTAGGCTTGGACAAGTGTTTGGAATTCAGATGTGGAGTTTCATAATTGTCTTCTAGACTTGGTTTAAAAAGAACCCCGCCTGGTTCCCTGCTTGGAACAAAATGTTTTCTTGATTTCATTTTCTGTGGGCATGTAAGATTCAGATCACTTTCTGACACTTAAAATGGCACGATTAAGACGTCTGGCAGTGGCACTCAATCATACAAGTGGTCCACGGTGTTACTGATTCTCTGTGGCTGACCAGTGTCCTAGAGTTCATGTTACAGGGCAGTTCAGTCTGAGGAAAACTGTTCTTAGTAAGTCATGAAAGATAAGTTGGTCCATAAATACTCCTTTGCCACCTCAAAAATCAGCCTGTTTAGAGCTGAATAGATGAACCCGGCTGATGGCTTTGTATAGCATTTTTCAGGTGACCTCATGGTTGCCAGTAGTGGAATTGAGGTCGGGTTTAGATCTGGATCCTGGCATATCTTTTACTTCTCCTTTCAAGGAAGGAGCTTCCAGAAATTGCTCCAAATCTGAAAACCATTAGGGTGTGTAAGACTTGTCTGCCAAGTTTGGCATTATTTGTCTTAAACTCCAGATCGTAACAGGTAGTAGTTCTATTAGAGTTGCTTTGGGTGCTGTGGAAGTGTGGTGTGGTGTGGGTTTACTGTCCCATGTCAGAATAGCTGTCTAGAATCCTTGGGTTTATCTCCTGGAAGAAAGCTGGAGACATGGTGATGTTCAGGTACAAGGTGACAATTCACTTCTCTGCAGTTCAAATCAGATTTGGTTGTGTCTTATCTTAAATAAATCTCTTGACTGCGCTATGGATGCTGACGTGGTGCCTAATGAAAAATTACGGATTACCTGGTGGGGGGTTGTTTAGCACGGACGCAGCACCAGTAGATGGCAGCCTGGGCTGGAGCTAGGGACCAGTGGTGCAGAGTTTTGACTGGGTGAATGGAAATACAGACGTGCACACACTAGCTGCATGGTTAGATAACTTTTATAGGAATGTATTGTAAAGCTGTATTAAATCCTTCCCGTGAAGACTTACAAGCAGCAACCTGTAGTTTACCTTAATAGCTACTATGAACTTGTGAAAAGGCTGAGTGAGAACCTCAGTGATGCTAAAAATCCACCACAAAACACACAAGAAGTTAAAAAAACCTTCATAACATTAGAAGAACAAATTTTGGAATCTTTAGGCTGCCAGTTTCTTTGTGGTCGTAAAAGATAGAAAAGATTTAATCTTATTTCTTCCCAGGCCCCGACTTTGTTGTTTGTGATGAAGGGCACATACTGAAAAACGAAGCATCTGCTGTCTCGAAGGCAATGAATTCTATTCGCTCTAGGAGGAGAATAATTCTTACGGGAACACCGCTGCAAAATAATCTTATAGAATGTGAGTAATTCTCTGGTTTAAGAAGTGTTTATTTCCTTGAACATACTTTTGCCTTTCAGCGATATATAGATGGATTTAGTTTGACTAGAAGAGAAGAATGTGACATGACAGGGCTGTTTGCTAGTTTTCTGAATCTAAAAAAAAAACCCTAGAAATCTGGTTTTGGCTTTTGCCTTTTAAATCATTGTCTCAAGATGTAGCTCTATGATGGTTAAAGCCAAATTAAAACGAAGCTGTTGGGAATCTGGCCTCCATCCTTTCCCTTGGTGTGGCCTTACAGACTCTCTGATTTCTCGGAGTGCCTGTATGAGCAGAGTCAGAAGATGCAGAGCACAGCAGTGAATAGCTTTCTGATGGTTTAGTTCCTTGATCGGGCTCACCAGAGAACCAGATGAGTCTCAGCACGTCGAAAGGGGAAGGGAAAGAATGTTCAGAAGGGAAATGGGTGGACCAGGTCTTGCAGCAGCATCAATTTAAACTGTTTTAGATCATTGTAGAGCGGTGTTCTTAGTGATCTTACCAAACAGTGATTTATGTTACTGTCTTGAGAAGTTCGTTCTAAAATAGCTTGTGACATTTGCTCCTCTTTGTTAATATGCTGTGATGTTTTTTCCTATGGATTAATATGCTTTTGAATCTACTTAAAATTACTTGCAAATACGATTTTGTTGTGTGATTGTTTGGTGTAGAGCAGCTTTCAGACTTCTTGTAACAAACACCACAAGGTAGATGTAAACCTGACGTTAACTTCAGGAGTTACCTCTGTGCTAGAGAATGGGTCAACCTAAGATGCTTTTTCTGGAGAAGTGTTGGAGTCCTGTGGGGTTTTTTTTGCTCAATATAAAGTTTTTAGTTTTAGTTGTGACGCATTTCTGTGAGAATAATCCCAGTACTGTGCTTTCCCTTTTGACCAACTCCAGTCTGATCTTTCTGTCCTAGATCACTGCATGGTTAACTTTATTAAGGAGAATTTGCTTGGTTCCATTAAGGAATTCCGAAATCGATTTATAAATCCGATTCAGAATGGTCAGTGTGCAGACTCGACTCTGGTTGACGTCAGAGTCATGAAGAAACGTGCACATATTCTCTATGAGATGTTAGCTGGATGTGTTCAGGTAAGAACAGGTTTACTGTAACAAAAACAAAAGGGTGAAGAACTTGTTACCTTAAAGATCTTAGATTGGGAAAAAAAAAAAAAGCAACAAACAAAACTGTCGAGTCCCAGAGTGAGGGCTGGGTTCCTTGCTCTGCTGTTAACCTCCTACGGTGTTGCACCTCGGGTGCTGTCAGCATGGTGATGCTGCTCTCCTGCTTTGTAAACCCAGGCACCAGCAGCCTGTTGGAAGGTGACTCTGGATGTAGGCACCACGTGCCTCTTCCTGGCTGTGCGGTTGTTGGTAGTTGATTAAATAGTCCAAGTGAGCCTGAGCTGGGTGAGATGGTCATACTGGGCTTGTCCCACAAGCAGGTATTTCTTTCTCCTAAAAAGAAATAAAAAGGTTTATGGCATCACGTAGGCTGTCATAGAATTATGATCTTGGAAACAGGAATAGTAGCCTGAGGATAGTGTATGTACATCTGTACGGCACTACGGGAACTTCTGTGCCTTCAGATACTGGGCACCCCATGAGTTTCTTCACTGTGTGCTGCACAGAGCAGATCCTGTCCAGAGGGCAGCTCTCCCTTTCGGTCATCTGAGCTACTATTTAATTTCCTTAGAGGAAAACAACTCTGTTCCTCAAGGCTGTTCTCATGAGAGCTTCCTGCTGCACTTCGAGATAACAGCAGGGCCACACAGGTGGCGTAACCTCCCGTACCAGGTGGGAGCTGCCTGCGGGCTCCTGTTGCCGTGAGCTGGCTGGGGTCTTCCTGCAGCCAAGGAGTTTGGGCAGCGCAGGCAGGTTAGCTTGGGTGAAGGTCGCTTCACCCCTAAACCTGCAGCGGTCTCTCGGTCAGGTCAATGCGTTTGGGACAGGTAGAGACTATTGTAGACAAGAGTCAACAAAAGTGGAAACACGGATAAGTTTTGCATTGCCCCCAGCAATTATTCAGAAACTACGAACTCTAGAGGAGAAAAGGGTTAACCTGGGGGTGAGTGAGTTCAGCTCTGATATGGATGTTGAGAGTAGCTGCTTGACTTAGGCTTTCACGAAAAAAGGTTTTAGTATTTAAAAATAACCCACGAAAGTAGTTAACCAGAGCAGCGCCTGAAGTTGCAGGCAGCTTTGCAAGGACTTGGGGTTCGCAGGTGAGATACTGCTGACTAGAGAACTGCTGTGGCTGGGGGAGATGGGCTTCTGCAGCCAGTGCCAGTAGCTGGGTTGTAGCTCGGGGACTGCTTTTTTTTCCCTTTGTGGTTGGAAAGCCTCTGAATCATTGTCATTTCTGCACCGTGCTGTGTTGTTTAAGATACCAGAAGTTGTTAAGCTCTCAGTAGTCGCTTTCATGTTTATGTGACTGAAGCGCTGTCTGTAAAATTACAGAGGAAAGATTACACAGCGTTAACAAAGTTCCTCCCGCCAAAATACGAGTATGTTCTCGAAGTTCGAATGACACCTATTCAGTGCAAGCTCTATCAATACTACTTGGATCATTTGACAGGTATGTGCCTACAATTCTCTCAGGTAACAAGGTTGGTCATTTAATATGAGGCGTTTTGCTGTGGTTGGTACATTGGGGTGTTGTTATTTGTATTACTGGCTCTACAGATGTGTTTTTTGGATTCCTGTAAGATTTACTGTAGCTCTGAAACTTGAATTATAGCAAAATATTTGGTGGCACATAAAAATATTTTTTACATGTAAAAGTATTGACTCTTTTGTGGAAGTCTCTCCCCTTTTGTTCTCAAAAGCCACGAGAAAATGAACCAGTCTGTAGGACTTGTTAAGCTGAAGCTTAACTGTGATGTTAGCTCAGGCTGAGGGAAGTCGAGTCTAGGAATATCCATCGTCCTTCCAATTCTACTTGTCAAAGTCCTGGGGAAGCACAAACGGGAAGATACTGAAAGCTGTCGTACAGATAAAACGCGGCAAGAACTTGCTGTGTCAAAATACTTAACACTTTGTAGATCTTCACGCCCCAAATAAGCTTTGTGCATGTTTTGCTCTAGACGTTTGATGACTGGTGCAAGGTATACGTGCCTTAAATTATGCATATAATAAATAGGAGAAACAATCTGTTTCAAGAACCTGAAGTTAATGTGCTGCTTAATGAGAAATGGAGACTACAGAAAGAAATGTAACTCTCTGAACATCATGCTGCTTTGCATTAATTCGTACTTGGACAATTTCAAACTAGGCTGGGCTTTTCTGAGGCTCTTTATTGTAACAGGCTAGTAAGGCGTTGCAAGTTGTTAAATAAAGGTGGCTGAAAATAGTAAACCATAATTTATTGAATCCAAAATGCAAGTTTTATTTTGTCTTTTCTACCTTGGGCTGCTTCTACAAAACCTGAGCAGACATGACTGTCCTTTTAAGAGGATTTGGATTCATTCCTATACTGGGGAGCAATGTGCTTTTATGTAAAAATATAACCATGTTTCTCATTATCAAGAAAAGGGGGGAAATCTAATTTTGACAACTTTAACTAGGAAAAAAATGGCTGTGTCTTAGTAATTTGACCTCTTTTACAAGAGACGTTACAATATGATGTGCATCTGGAAAGAACACTCAGTACTGCGCTGGGGGATTGATTGTTCAAAGGGGGAGCAGTATGTGGCAAACTTCCTCCGAGGTTTCGTTCTAAAACCTGAACTTTATTGTCAGGTGTTGGTGGTGGCAATGAAGGTGGAAGAGGCAAAGCTGGAGCTAAACTATTCCAGGATTTCCAGATGTTGAGCAGAATCTGGACTCACCCTTGGTGTTTGCAGCTGGACTATATTAGCAAAGAAAATAAGGTAAATTAGATATATCAAAATACTCTCTGCTGAGAACTTTCCAAATAAGCTTTGCCAAATGCTAGGTAAAGTTTCGTCAAATTAATGGAAATCTTTGTTGCTGTGGGGTAATTTTGCTGCTGGTTTTGTCATATTTTTGTTTCTGGGTATGTTGTCATTCTTAAAACATTTTGCAAGGCCAACCCTTTGTAGAACTTACCGTTGTTTAAATGAAGAATCAGCAGATGGCTAAAGGTTTAATAAAAGCTTTGGAAGAGCATACTTAATAAAATTTCTGTTTTTTCTCTTTTGAGGGCTATTTCGATGAAGACAGTCTGGATGAGTTCATAGCTTCAGATTCCGATGAAACTTCAATGAGCTTAAGTTCTGATGAATATGCAAAGTAATTGAGCTTTTATTTGTTGTTGTTTGGATTTATTTCTTTAATGGAACTTCAGTGATTTATACAAAATGAATGTTTATTTTTTATTTTATACATCTGTTAGAATATGTTCTCTAGCAGTAGATTTTTTTTTTTAAATTAATGAGTCTGTGATGTTACCTTTCTAGGAAAAAAAAATCCAAGGGGAAAAAAGTGAAGAAAGCGTGTA
>NW_010408862.1:24809-34559 GCF_000710305.1 Buceros rhinoceros silvestris | reverse complement strand
GTAGCTCAAGCGGAAGCGGCAGTGATAATGATGTGGAAGTCATCAAAGTCTGGAATTCAAGATCTCGTGGAGGTGGAGAAGGAAATGCAGAAGAACTTGTAAACAACCCTCCATCTGTTAACAAATCAGATGAAGGTGAGCTCAGTGTACAAGTAAACAAGATACAAGTCAGCTTCATGTTGCAAAAGGCGATTTGAGAGGCTGTCAGGAATTCTGCTTTGCTGCAGAATGGCAGATTCCTTAATGTTGGGAGCTGCTTCGGTGCTTACAGCTCCACTGCTGCTAATAATGTCCTCGTCCTGCAAGAACAAGGGGCATCAGGTTAGAACTTGGGAGTCTTGGGGCAGGGAAGCGGCACAATTAAATTTTTTTAATTTGTAAGTACGAAATGATTCAAAGTTAACAGAGGAACTATGTGGCTTTTCACCTCTTTTTAAACATATTGGTGAAAGATCAGTGGGAAGATTTAAGTTCTGTCATGATCTATTCTATCTCACACCTCAAATTTACTGGTGTCCCACGGTCGATACGCGGTGCCTAGTCTGAAAATGTAAATGTTTTGAAGTGTTTGCAAGATAGAACAATTCTCCTACTATCTAAGAAAATATTTCAGTAGATCAAAGTTCTTATGTGAAAAAAGTTAGTGTTATAAATCTAATTAATCAATTTTTGTCACTAATGCAAAGGAGGTTAAACTCACAGAAGTACCATAAAAGAAATAACTGTTTGTGATGAAGGGCACACACTAAAAAATGAAGCGTCTGCAGTTTCGAAGTCTACTGATAACTGCTAATAGTGCAAACACTGTTCTTTCTTTGCCTTATTTAACTCTTTTCATCCCAGTTAAGCCTAATAATGAGGAAACAATTCGGTAGTTCAGCTCTTCCAAAGCATTTAAAAGGAGACCATTTATAAAGGAGGCCTTTATTTTTTTAATGTTGTTTTAACGTTTTTTAATAGGCAAAGCTGCATCCTCTTCCAATCCTGGTAGCCCGGCGCCAGATTGGTACAAAGATTTTGTCACCGATGCAGATGCGGAGGTGTTGGAGCATTCTGGGAAAATGGTGCTTCTCTTTGAAATTCTTCGAATGGCAGAGGAGCTCGGAGACAAAGTGTAAGGCAGTTCTGGAAACATCTCTAATGACCTTATAAATATGTTAGTCTGACAGTGTTCTTTGTTCGGTCTTAAGAAGCAAATGTGCATGCTGCGTTCATTTTTATCCGTGAGTTTTCCCATATCTGCAGGTGCTCTACCAGAGTCTTTCTCAGTGTCTGGAAAGGCTGTTTGCTTCAAAGGTAGTATCAGAGTGAGGAGGGAAGAAAAATAAAGCAATACAATCATTAAAATGACCTCGGGGTGAATTTGTGTTTCCCTGTTTCCGTTTTCAGCCTAGTGTTTAGCCAGTCCTTAATATCTCTGGATTTGATAGAAGATTTTCTGGAGCTGGCCAACAGGGAGAAAACCGACAAAGACAAGCCTCCTATTTATAAAGGTGAGTGTCACCTTGAACAATTGCAAAGCTAGTCACTCTTCTGCAAGTCTCGCTCTGCAGAGAATGGATTTGATACAGTTATTCCATGAGAGGTGTTGTACGCTCTGTGCTTTCCTGAAGTTGGCAGGATTGTTGTCTCCTCTGCAGGTGGTCTCTGCCGTCCCATTATGACTCCTGGTTTCATTCTGTGTCATCTGTGCTTAGTACAGCCTAAGCAGATTGTTTGTCATCTGAAGGGAGAGAAGGGGCTCCGTTCAGTTCTGCACAGAAGGGCCAGCAAATTCTGATCCTTCCTACTGGGGGAGGGATAGTGAAAGAAAATGAGGCTACTTTAAAGCAGTGTGTAGAACATGCAGAAATGGGAATTTAGGCTTGATATGAACTGCAGTAGGTTGGTTTATGGATTTCATAAGGGAGCAAAGTATTGAAGAATTATCCTGGTGATGCTCAAACGGTGAGGAGTGTCTCACTAGCCAGACACGTCCTCTGCGCAGGATGCTTCTTCTCCTTACTCTGTGAGATCCTTCCAGAGCAGGTGATGTGGTTCATTTTCACATGAAGTTTCAATTCCCAATATGTGCTGATTGAAGAATTCCTTTGAATCTGGCAGTCTGTTAAAATATCTTACTTCTAAGTATAAACACGTTGAACGGTTGTGTAAGAGAAATGTGGCTTAGTGGTGCCAACACCAGCGTTAGATGAAGACCTCCAGTACCTCTCTCTCTCAGATCCGCTGCTTCTGGCTGTTGCTTCCGTAGCTTCTGAACATCTGCCATCTTCAGGTGTTAGGAGCTGCCTGTGTTTTGTGGAGTTTGTGCCTTGGAGTTTGTGCTCTGAGAGAACATTCTCCGTGGTGGTTTCTTTCATTTGTGGTAGTTCTTTTGGTAAGCAATTAGACTATGTGTCTGTGTAGCGAGATTCACCGTATGAGACCTTCCTCGTAACTCAACAATCTGATTCCCATAACTGGTTGTACTGAGCAGCACCATTTCCAGAAGTGCTGTTGGTTTTTTTTTTCCTTATAATTGATGGCACAGTGGGGTTGATTTTGTGTATGTATACCTTGATGGCCAAAGAAAATGAAAGGTGCCTTGTGAATTGGGGAGAGAAGAAAACTCTTCCATCAGCTGTAATTCTGGTGTTTTTCCCCCATCTGGCAAGAAGCAGCCAGAACTCACAGGGTAGTTATAAAAATTTGTCTGAATTTCTGCTCCAAAATGATTAGACCTTGACTCTTGAAATCTCCTACTGAGCCTTTACTTAAGAATTCCATTTGTATGGGAGAAACATACATGTAGTAATCATGTAACATGAAACTACACAGAGCAATTAGAAAATACAATTAGTACAATAATGCCTAAAGATTAAACGTAGTTAATTTTTAAACTTAACTTTGGCTCCAGGTTGAGGTGCTTCTCTACAAATGTGTATATACAGCTAGAAACAGTGAAAACTAAGAGGAACGACCCCAAAAAGGCTCAGGCCTGTTCAAATACTTCAGTTAAAATTTAATCTTGGAACATAAATTGATTATAAATTCATGTCTTTAAATTCCAGTTGGTGTAAAACAGAGGTGTTTCATTTAATAGCAGTTGATCTTTTTGTGACAAATAACAAAATCTTAATCTGTAGTCGTATCCCCTTGTTTTAGAATATCACTGAATAGTGTATTTTATGTTCCAAAGTCATTCTTTTATTGTTTAGAATGTTACATATTATCAGTCCGGTTACTTACGCAATCAGCACTTCAGTAATTCGACTGTTACCTTTCTAGGTGAAGGGAAATGGTTCAGAAACATCGACTACTATCGCTTAGATGGTTCAACTACAGCTCAGTCAAGGAAGAAATGGGCTGAAGAGTTTAATGATGAAACTAACGTGAGGTGAGATCTCTTCTGAGATAAATATCCCTTTCCTTTGTTCCCCACTTCTTTGTTTCTTGTATTAGCTTGATGACAAGATCTTAAATAAAGACCACAGTGTTGTCAGGCGTACAAAATATCTGCAGCAACAATAGGGTTTTGGTTTCCTGAGATAACTTCCATTTATAATGTACAGGGGGAAAAAAAAAGTCGATGGAACAAAGCAAACCAATTCAGTGTTAATACTCTTAAATAGTTTATTCTGTCAGGAGCTCATTTTAATTGGAAGCCGAGTGAGATGCTGTTTAAAAAAGCAGATACATCGAAGAGACGGTGTCATTCTACAGTCATCCTGACATTTTTCTAGCTGGGAAACAGTTTCGATAGCGTGGGATGGGCCTGTTTAAAATTATATTTTAATTTGATGTAACTAATTTTATTAGAGTTTGAAAAATGCAAAACCAAAGATTTTTTTCATACCCACCAACGTTTGTTAACAGCTGGTCTGCAAAAGGCCCTGGTCCGTATTTCCAGGGGTGTACGTTCTGCTGTGAGTGGTGTCCTTATAAAATCTGCGCCTGTTTTATGCTTAATACAGTATTTTAATGAAGTTTTTGTATTAACAATTTCATAGTAATGCAGCAACATGGGAACAATGGTTGTTTTCAAAAATACTAAAATTTTTCAACTTTTCTCTGTTCCAGAGGCCGCTTGTTTATTATATCCACTAAAGCGGGTTCCCTCGGAATTAATCTCGTGGCTGCCAATAGAGTAATCATCTTTGATGCCTCTTGGAACCCGTCGTACGACATCCAGAGTATTTTCAGGGTTTACCGCTTCGGGCAGAACAAACCGGTGTTTGTGTACAGGTTTTTGGCTCAGGTAGGTTCCTGCCTGACCTTTTGGTGATAACTCTGTCCTGCAAATGAAGTCTGTCGTGCTCCACACAATTCAGTCATCGTCCAGCCCTAAGCTGATGGCAGCGTTTGGCCACTGAAAAAGCTCTTGAAGGAAAGATTGGTAGAGTAAATAACAACTGAAATTATTTCCTGTTAAGGCCACCTTGTCTGACACTTTGTGTCACACAACCTCTGGAGTTGTAGCAATGATTCACACAGGCAGGCTGGGTGTTCTCAGCATTTTTTAATTTGTTTGTGCACCACTAAAAATTCTTCGTTGAATGGCCTGCGTAGAGCATGGTGGTTGTTCCCAATAGGCTTCCTCAGTGTAACTGTCTTCTGCAGACCCTTGGTCTGTGGGCCCTGGATGATCCTACTGGAATGAAAGCACAGGGAGCTAAAGGATTTTTTAATGAAAAGGCATCCAGTCATGATTTAAAAACTTGTATCACACCCTACAGATGTTGAAGATGTGCAGTAATTCTGATGGCTGCTGATCTGAGCTTTCTGAAAAACAGAATGCCACTATTTCTGCTGTTAGGAAGCGTCTTGCTTCATCCTGGATCTGTAGGTGTTGCAGAGCAGACTGAAGACCTTTTCACAGTACGCAGCTCTCGATCGAGCCGCTATTTACTTGCCAACCTAAACAGATCACTTTTGGTTACACATTACTGTCAGACATGGGCTTTTTCTTCAGGCTTCAGTCTATTTTTGTAGTTTTCTCTGTGCACTTTTGAACTGCTGATACTCTTTAAATTACGGTGTTCGGAACAGGCTGTGCTGTTCTCGTACTTCTCATAGTCATCATCTGTTTTTTTTTTTTTAGAAAAAAAGTAATTTTCCTTTTTTCATCAAGGATCTAATTTTTACGTACAGCTGTGATGAATTAGACCTGACTGCTTCCCTTCCCCTCTCCCGTCCAGCCCAACGATACCGTATCTGTTTTCCTTTTTACAGGCTGCTCAAGCAGCTAAATAAGGTACATGGTGTGGAAATGACCATTTTTTGTTCATAGTCCTACTTTGGGGAATTGAAGCAAAAATGGATCTCTTCAAAACCCTGCTGAAAAAAAGCATTTCTTACTCTAGTCACTAGCTGGATGACATCTGTCCCAGACACAATTTGTAGTGCTTTGTGTTCGCTTCCAGGAGGTTTTGTGTGGTTTGTTTGGGTTTTTCCTCAGCAAAGTGTTCCCAAGTAACTTTGTAGGTCAAGGAAATGATGAAAGTAGAACCCCATTACGTTGTTATTCTTGCTCTATTAATTTTTTCCCCCTATGACAAGATGGTCCAGTATTTGTATGAAAGCAAGTGTCTTCATTTTTCAGGGAACAATGGAAGATAAGATCTATGATCGGCAGGTAACAAAGCAGTCGTTGTCTTTCCGGGTTGTCGACCAACAGCAAGTTGAACGTCATTTTACTATGAATGAACTGACAGAGCTGTACACTTTTGAGCCGGATCTGTTGGATGATCCTAATTCAGAGAAGAAAAAGAAGAGAGATACACCGATGTTGCCAAAAGTAAGTCGATGCACATCAATGGGAATTAGATGCTATAAAAACTTACATCTGTTTAAGGATGTGAGGTATTTGATCTCGGAAGGAGAATAGTGCTGTGGTTTCACTTGAGAGCGGTATTTTCACTTCAAATGGAGGTGAACAGCAGGTAACACAATAAAATAGGTAATTAAAATGACAGGTGGTACTATGAGCTGGATAATGAGTCGGTGTAATTGACAGTGTAAGGAAAAGATCTTCCGTTGAAAGACCAAAACCAAATCAGAACAAACAAAAATACTTTTTCACACCGTTTGAATAGAGATTTTCCTGCAGGAAACTGGGGAAGCCAAAATTCGAATTAACGTCCAAGTGGGTGCTGGTGGTACGTAATGGTGGTATGTAACTCCATTTGGGGTTACGTACCTGTGAGGCGATACTGTACTTCAAGGTCTGTTCTTATCTACGTAGGTGAGACTTCGTAAGGGTCAAATGAGCCCGTGCTCTCCTCTGCCAAGCCTTTTTGGGTTTGGGTTCCTGGTTTAGCTTTTCTTGTAGGGACTGTTACTAGAGACACGGTAGAGTAGGGAGAAATCTGCACTTTTTACTGTGAGGGAAATCGGACAAGCTAAGAAGCTGTTATCCATTTCCAATGTGGCAGTACTGGCAGAGGACAGTGGCATTTTTGTAGACAATCCTTTACACAGCGAGAATGCCGATAGTCTCTGCTCTGAGATAATCTGAAATAAGGAGTCAGACCTTTTTCCGCCCTGGTGCTAACTGAACCTTTAAGGTGACAGCGGTTTATTTTCACTGAGGCTTGCCGAAATCTGTGTGTCGTGGGTGTGGCACGTGTAGTAGTGGTTTGTTGTCGCTGCTCGACGTAGTAGTGGTTTACTATCCTTTGTGATACTTGGGGAACCGAAACATTTCCTAACTGAATTGAAAAAGAAGAGATGTAACGTTTACAGGCAGGCAGGAGTCATCTACAGGGGAAAGAATAAGTGGTTCAGTCATTCCAGGTCGGTTGGTGTTTCAGGTTAGGCGACAGTTTTGTGCTTTATCCAATTTATGTTCTTAGTGTATGTGGTGTGCTGAAGACTAATTCCTCATTAAGCTGCTGTGCAATTACCTTCGCTTTTTACAGCGTGAATAGCTAGTGAAGAGTAACACGTAAGTGTGTGGCCCGTAGTTAACCGGTTAAATTTCCAGCTTACCGCTGTGTTTAGGTCATTATACAGCGCCAGGGTGTGGGGAGGGAGGTTTTCCAGTTGGTAAACCTATTAATTTCCGAGGAAAAATGGTATGTTTTCCATTGTAGACTGTCTGTAGACCACTATAATATAATAAATTGTGGTCAGGCATCACACTGGCATTCTTAATGGCTAAGCCATTCTCCGAGTCAGGCTGCTGGACCACCTACAGCGTCAGCGCAGCTGCTGGGGGGATTTGGGACGCGTTAGCCCTGCAAGTGTTAGTCACTGTTACGCACGCATTTTAAACCCTTGAAAACAAACTTTAATGACTGTATCTAAGCTCGTTTTATTACAGCATTTCTCACTGTAAGCAGTAAATTTTGTACCTTTTCACTGTGCTGTACATTTTTATTTTGGCAAATTCTTTTTTCTTACCTCCTAAACCATCTTCCTTTAGCTTGTAATTAACAGTATTTATTGTACCTTTTTTACATTCTTAGTTATTTTATGCCTTATACATTTATGCTTCCACATGCTCATAGCTGATGTATCATCATTTGCTGCTGCTGCTACTTATTAAGAAAATAAAAATAGGTCAAAAGGTGATGAAGCAACTGAGTATGTTTCCTCAAAGCATTGATTGATCCAATGCAATAATTGTATTTTGTAAGTCACTTGTTTTCTTCTACAGTAATAAATGAATGAACTATAATGTAAAAGAGAAAGTTTATAAACTCTGAACATAATTTCTTCAGTTTTAAATAGTAAGCCCCATGTTAATTACCTTCTAACCATCAGTCAAGGCTTGTGTAAGTTACTGTGACTTTTTGGTCCAGCCAGTTCTCTAAAATCTTCCATAAACAATGGGAAGCAAGTGTCAGCTGTGGGAAGTACTGCAGTGGATGTTACTCTCTAAACTGTGCAAGCTCATTCATTCAGAAAGTTAACTACTCCTTAGTTCAGTGTAATTTTAGCAGAGACCCAGGGTTTAGCTTTATAATCACAAAACTTCTTAACAATAAATGACTTTAACAACACACAGCATTTTTTTAAATGAAGTTGATTAAAAAGACTATTGATATGCTTATGGAAACATTTTATTGTGACATCAATTAATTACAGAGCATTTGGAGATTAAATTTTTGTTCCAGATGATCTTGCTTGATACTCTGATGCTTTGTCTGTGGTGAGTTGAGGACACCCAACCTGATCTCTGCAGCTCTGAGCTGGAAACAAAGGCCACTAAAACTTCACCGGAATGACCCTTCCGTCACAGAGCTGCCCCTGCTTACAGAGAGCTGGGCCTTCGTAATTACCAGCAAAGCAGAACAGGCGCTGGGGCTACAAGAAGCCTTCAGATCTGCCTTGGGCAGGTTTGGGGTGTAATTGTCTCTCTGTCTTCAGGCCTCTTTTACATCTTCAAAGCACGGTCTGTTGAACAGTGTTACCACTGTAATTGACTGTCTGCAGAGAGCGAGGTGAGGGACGACCTTTGTAATCCTGAGCATCGGTGTGAAGTGGACAGTAAAACCACCTAAATACACCAGACGTGTCAAGCGGAGACACCCCTTGGCTCTGGCAGAGCAGGTTCCTCACAGCATGGCCTCGAAGGTGTTCGAAAAGACGCGTTTTAGCACCGACCCCTTCCCAGCGTGATGGATTCTGAATAGGAATTGGGTTTCCTGTCTTGTCTCCAAGCACCTCAGCACGAATGTGGAAAAACCTGGAGGGCTAATAGGCTTTCTGCTGGATGTCTGCTGAGTCGGAGAACTTCCTGACTTTGGTGACACCCCACAGCAGGAAGGTTCCTTAGGTATGCAGCCAGGAACCGTGTGAGGCGGAGCGCTTCGGAGCTGAGCGTTAGGGTTTTCTTGTACATCCTAGCTTTAACACGCTCTTTGATAGAAGGGAAAAAAAGCTTTAATTCTTTTGCTTTTAATGGGTTAGGAGAATTCATTCTAGGCTGTTTTAAAAGTCAGCAGTAAAGCCGTTAGGCAAACGAAGAATCAGATACTACTTTATTTCTAAAATACATCCTTGAGAATTCTGTGTTTGCAACAATCCCAGTTTCAGTCCAAGCCCACTTTTCCTAGAAAGTGCTGCCTAAGTGGGGGAGGATGTCAAATGTTGCTGTTTTATATAAAAAGTCTCACGGCAA
The DNA here is from genome assembly GCF_000710305.1 of Buceros rhinoceros silvestris. Taxonomy (NCBI): domain Eukaryota; kingdom Metazoa; phylum Chordata; class Aves; order Bucerotiformes; family Bucerotidae; genus Buceros; species Buceros rhinoceros. Next base: position 25,453 of record NW_010408862.1, on the reverse strand, counting down.
ACGTGCAGTGTGTGTTTTCCCTGGAAGCCTCTCAGAGTTTCATGTCAAGTTCTCATTTTAGCAGAGTTTTCTGCCCTTTGCGGTCTGAACAAGACCTTCAGGTTGCTGAGGAGCCAGCGCACACGGTTCTCGGGGGAACCGCTTACTGCACCTCAACCGTAGCTTTTCCCATTTCAGCATTTCCCTGCCCCCACCCCTCTGAAACAGCTTCTGCATCTTGAGCAGAATATGAACACTGTAAATACTTGGTTTTAACAGAATATTTTTATTATGAACGTTGTTCACATGAATTATCCACTGCATGACTTCATTCATCCGCTATCCCTGTGGAGCTGAAAAGGTCTCCTCTAGAAATTCAGCTTCAAAAAGGTGTAACGGGTGTCTTAAGACTGAGTAACTGCTCCAGTTTGCTGTATTTAATATAGAAATAACGACTGCGTATAGGCCAGAGAGATACGTGTCAGAGCAGTCTCTGTGACGCAGGAGCTGGACAAAGACAGTGGGGAGAGCTGGGCCTATTGCACCTTCTGTTCCGTGCTGCTTGCTTCTCCCCCAGCTCAGCCTGTTCAGGGGGTTCGTCGCAGTCACTTTCTATGTGAAGTGAAAACTTGGCCCAGCAGAGGTCATGTTACACAGATCGGAAG
>NW_010408862.1:20944-24728 GCF_000710305.1 Buceros rhinoceros silvestris | reverse complement strand
CGGAAGAGCAGGTTGAAATAGGAGTTCGGATTCAGCTGGATGTAGTGTATCATTATTTTATACTGCCTCAGGAATAGCCAGGGCGTGTGTTTTACTGTAGTTCCCTACTAGGGGTCAAGTTTGTCAATTTTGGAAGGCTGTTGATCCCCAAATCAGAAAAATTTGCCACTTATTTAAATTTGTTTTTCTATTTAGCCTTGGTATTAAATGTCCGATTGGTCGAGAAAAATATGTTTCTGAATTACAACATAACTCTCATTCCTTCATGGAAGATTTCCTTTCTAATACTTTTATCTCTCCATAGGATTTCAATTCCATCAAGACTTCAAAAAGACAAACCTTTTTTCACAAACTCAGACCCTTTTTTCAGCATCTCTTAATTTTTTCATTGATCACCACGATTTAATCTTAAAACTTATAAACCAGTTGATAATCATTGTTCTATCAGCAAGCTAAATCAATGAAAAAAATACTCTGATTTTGTCTGTGTAAGGCGAATTTATTATTTTTTCTTTGTAAAATTCAAGAAGCTAAATGGCAGGTACCTTCCATACCCCAGTTTTCAAGCTCCGTCATTAAAGTTAATGCAAAGTAAAGTTTAGACAAAGAAAAGCAAACACGCAGTTGGATGTAATTTAAACCACATTTTGAAGACTCTGTTGGCTGAGTGAGTGGGGATTATATTCCAGTATTGTTTCCAATAATAGTGTTACCATGGAAATTAATGCATGCGCATGTCCAGGAACCCTCCACACGCTGATGTACGGCTACGGTGTGCTGGGAGCACTCTAAGCGTGTTAGCGTACTTCTGTGATAGCTCCACTTCTCCACCCACTTCCTCGAGATGTTTCATCGTATCCTCTGAGTGCATCCCTTCTCCCTCTGCCGTCTGCCACCACCCCAAAAATACCATTATTTGTTCCTTGTGCCCATTAGTTGTGCAGATATTTCATAGGACGAACGTGTAGTTGAGGAGCTGGTGATGAAAGCATCGATTCAGGTTTAGGGAGACCAGGTAGCTGGAGGAAGAAGCAAAGACGAGCTTACATACTTGGTTAACATAGTTGGGTTTCCAACACACTCGGAAACAACTTCCTGTAGCTGTTGTGACAGAAGCAGTGCTCAGGATGTCCACGTGCAGTTCCCAGTGTTGCTGCAAAAAGCTCTTTGCTGGCGGGTACCAGCCATCCTTTCCAGTCCCTGTTCTGTGGAGGTTTTAACGCGTCGGGGTAGGACGGATGATATTCCTGGTTGTACAAAGCAGAACGAGGGTGTGACGAGGAGAGCAGGTCTGTAGGGGTTCGTATAATTCTGCTGCAAAAAGTATATTCAGTGTGTTCACTGTAACTCTCTTCAGGAGGGGAGCAGAAGTGCAGTGAGAGAATGGTTTTGTCTTGGGAATCTTGGACTGAGTGCTGGGCTGTATTGGAAAATACAGAAGAATTCAGATCCGTGTATATAAAATGCTAGCGTGCCCATGAACAAAACCTTCGCAGGAGTTTGCCATTATAAAGGACGTTATAAAGGCAAATATTTTGGTTACCAGAAAAAGCAATTAAGCATTTGGGGAATTGGATACAGAGGTCTAAACTGCAACCTGCCGATCAAACCGGGTTGACAGCGGTGATTTGGGCTTCCTTAGGGCAGGTGGGTGGGGGATTACTTATCTTGATGGGTATCTGAGCAGCTTTGAGCAGCCTTTTCTGTTGAGCGATGATGGACAGTGATGGACCAGAGTGCTACGTTGTGGTTTAAATCCAGCAGAGATTCTCTTTGTGTATCGCAGAGGCAGTTTATTGGTGGGTCCTCTCAGGTATCCAGCCTAAGCTAAGGAAAAATCTTCAGGCACATTCCATTCTTTTTAGGTTCTTAAATTAATTTATGGGTTTGGAATCTGAGTGTATCCCTGTGGTTCAGCAAGTGGTTGGACCATCATCTCAGTGACAGCGGGTTAATCCGTTCCCCTCCCTCCGAGGAGAACTGTGCATTGGGTCAGAGCAGTGAGCTGGGCACGCACAGCGCGTTACTGCAGCACAGCTACCGAGTGACCTCACGCTCTGTCGTCTCTTCCTTTGCGCAGGATACGGTCCTGGCAGAGCTGCTGCAGATCAATAAGGAGTATATAGTCGGCTATCACGAACACGATTCGCTCCTGGACCACAAGGAGGAAGAGGAACTCACTGAAGAAGAACGGAAGGCGGCGTGGGCAGAATATGAAGCAGAAAAGAAGGTAAAGCTGTCTGATCAGGTTTACACATCGGAGAACAATCTTCCCAGATTTCAGTACTACTTACCTCCTCACTGTGGTTTGGGGAAATTAATTTTCCTACCAGACAAGAAATGGATGTGTAAAGCAAATTTTGACATACAAAAAATGGAGGTAGCGTGTCTTGTTTGCTCTTTCAGTGCTGGTCCTTTGCATGTATTTTCTTTGTTACTTTAATTTAGACATTGTTTTTTCCTTTTAAGCAGACATTTTTTTGTATTTCACAATACCTCTCTCTTACCATCTGAAGGAAATTTCTAGCTGATTCAGGGTATACAGCTGATTTCAGAATTTTTTGCCATGATCGCACAACCATATAAGCATCTGCCAGAAAGGTCCTAAAATCTTGTGCTTTTTTTCTGTTATTCCCTGTCTTGTTTATTTGGTATTTAAGCAGGTGGTAGAATGAAGAAAATTGTCAATTGGCTACAGGTTGGGCTTTTTTCACTGTAAAAGGAATGTGATAACTTGGCGGAACTGGAGTCTCGTAGCAGAAAACTCCTGGAAAGGCAAAGTTTGGTATTCAGATCTGACCGGTAACCTGAAAGTACAAAAAGTGGGCGTATGAATTGCCACCGACCATCGTGAGTGAACAAGTGACAAGTGAAACGGAGTATTTGTGAGGGGGAAGAAATAGGAAGCTGTAGTGCAGTGAGCACCGAAACTGCCCTGTGAGAGATCTGCGAGGGAGAGGAGCCATACCCTCCTGCTAACGAATTCTGCATTTCACTTCTTCAGAATTCTGTTGCGCAGGACAAACTCAACGTGGAGTAGTGGGTTTGCAGTGTAGAAAGTGCATCTCGAACGACGTAAGATACGCTCGTTAGCCTTGGTTATTGCGTTTCCTTAGTGTGCCAACTAAACTCCCGTGTTACTCAAACCTAGAACTAGGGCTCTTCTGTGATTACAATGTCGTCCGAGTGGAGGTTTGGAAAGGACCTCCAGCTCCCTGAGGTAGGTGAACCTTCACGTGCAGCGTGCAGTGGTTGTCGTCTTCTCCAAGGGCCGAGGTGTCTGCCTGCGGTATTTCATGGCTTGCTGTAGAAGACCGTGAGTTAGCATTTACTCAACTATAAATGCATTTTATGTTTTTCAGGGCTTGACCATGCGTTTCAACATACCAACTGGGACCAATATGCTTCCCACAAATTTCAACTCTCAGACACCGTATATTCCTTTCAATTTGGGTGCTCTGTCAGCAATGAGCAATCAACAGCTGGAGGTGAGAAGCCGCCCAAGCAGTGGGACGTGTCTGTGTTGCTGTGAACGTGCATGGCTTTTCTGTCGCAGATAATGCATAAAGTCACTCTTAAACATCTTGATGCTTACGTCATTGTGTCCTGGCTTTGATAGCGGGGGTTTTGGTGTGTGTAGCTCTGCTAAGTCCAACTTGTACGCCTGTAAACCTCTGCCTCTGTGGTATCCTGGGATTCTGGAAGATTAACTGCATTCTTTGCAGACATTAACTGCCACATCTCGCTTTCCACCTCTATCTGTCTTCTGTCCGAGAGGGAAAGA
>NW_010408862.1:15160-20875 GCF_000710305.1 Buceros rhinoceros silvestris | reverse complement strand
GAGGAACGCATGCTCTGTTCCTCAGGCGTCCCAGGTCTTGTCTTACAGTAGCTGCTAGTGTCTGGTGAAGAGTCTGCCGAAGAACCGCAGACCTTGTAACCGTGTGTGCAGGCCGGGGGACCTGCAGTGAACAATACGCTATTTACACCAGTGCTAGGCTAAAAGAGATGATTTAACAAAATCGGTGATACTGTGAGCACACAGAACGAGCGGAAGCTGGAACGTCATCAAAGTCAGTATTCGTGTAAATGGGTGGATTTGTACATGCTGTTCAGTTACTCTGCTGGAATTCAGCTGGGTGGGAGCTTAGACTCACGGACTCCTGCAGATTGAGAGAAGAAAGAATTAAGGTCCAGGTACATGAGATGAGGATGAAGAAAACCTACAGCAGGTTGGCAAAGAAACATGTCCTTTGTATCTGTGCTTTACAATTAATTTTCTGGTGTTTTCTCAGGACCTCATTAATCAAGGAAGAGAGAAGGTGGTGGAAGCCACCAACAGTGTAACTGCGGCAAGAATTCAGCCCCTTGAAGACATCATTTCAACCATAGTGAGTGAAACGGGTGACGGGAAAGTGTTACACGTTATCAGGCAAAGACGCTACCGTTGTATATGGTCTCTCAGCTCACCAGTTGCATTATCGATGAATATCATTATGATAGCCGTTACTGACCTTTGTCTGGGCAGCTTGCAGGAGCCCTTAATGGTGTCTAGATGACGTAGGGCCTTAGAGGACTAACAGGTCAGGTCCATAATTACTCGTTGTGCTCTGAAAGTGATGATTTTCTCAAATAAGAATAATAACTATACAGAAATAAGATGTATTTCCTGTGTCTTGTCCTCACCTATCTATCTTGGGCTGCCACATTTCTCACTTTCTCCCAGTGACCTAGAGGTGTATTTCCTGATCAGCAGTTACAAGAACTGGTGACAGTTCTGGTGATGTGTATGGAAATCGGGCCGTGTTTGAACTCCCGATGCAGCTCTGGACACAGCGTGAGACCTCGGCTGGCATTACACTGTCCTGGAAATGACCAGTGCCAACACGGTCTTGTCTTTCTTCCTTTCCAGTGGAAAGAAAACGTAACACTGACAGAGAGCCAAGTCCAGGCCCTGGCACTAAGCAGACAGGCGAGCCAGGAGCTCGATGTCAAGCGCCGAGAAGCCATCTATAACGATGTACTTACCAAACAACAGATGGTAAAACGTCTACGAGTTACTCGATCAACTGTCCGTGCTTGAACGGGGTGTTGAGTATGACTTTGCATGTGTGTGTTCGTAGAGTAGCAGTGTGTGTTTAGGGGCACGAACGGGTCCTTGCAGACAGTGTTTGGGGTTGTGCGGTGGTGAACGTGACATAGCGTCAGGCGATGGTGGCCTCCGCGGTGTGCTGGGTTGCATTGCTGAGCCTCTTCGAAGGAGACTCCGTGAGGTGTTCATTTAAAAAATGCACTTACCAGATTTTTCTGTGAAAGAAGCTTTCGTGAAGGTCTTGAGGCCTAAAGAGAAATCCGATTCCCAGAGCTCAGAAAGTGGCTGACGAAACACAATCTGAGAAGGTCTTGGTAATGGTTTTTTTAGCTTAGAATTACTTTGCAAAATCTGAAAGCTGCCCAGATCGCGTCAGTGGGAAGAGTTTTCTCTTTGGCAAACAAACCTTTAGCAACAGTCTGCATGCAGGAGTTTCAGAGGGAAGATAAATGGTACCTGACAAATCCTGTTGTGACTTACACCTGGGAGTAACCTCACCATATAGTGTGTGTTGCTGTAGCAACAGTCCTCAGTGCTGCCGTGCAACCCAGTCGGCAAGTCGTTACGAGAAGGGAGCCCCGAAGGGTGGTGCTGGCTGGTTCCTGCAGGGATCAGCTGGTGAACACCACCCCGTTGGGGGTGCTGTAACAGCGGGGCTTTCTGCCATCCGCCACGCGGTCCCGAACGAATTGGGTTTAGCTCTGAACTTGATTCTCGCGGCGTGGAGGCGGGCCCGGCTCTCACAGCAGCTCTGCTCTCTCCCCAGCTGATCGGTTGCGTGCAGAGGATCCTCATGAACAGACGGCTCCAGCAGCAGTACAATCAGCAGCAGCAGCAGCAGATGTCGTACCAGCAAGCCGCAATGAGCCACCTCATGATGCCAAAGCCTCCCAATTTAATCATGAATCCTTCCAACTACCAACAGATAGATATGAGAGGAATGTATCAGTCAGTGTCCGGCGGCATGCAGCCACCGCCGTTACAACGAGCACCACCCCCAATGAGAGGCAAAAATCCAGGGCCTTCCCAAGGGAAATCGATGTGATTTTGCACTAAAAGCCTAAAGGATTGTTAAAATCAGAGAAAGAACTTTTATTTTTTTAGGAATCAATGGCTTAACAGAACTCAACTGTAAAAAAAAAAAAAAAAAAAAAAAAAAAAAAAAAAAAAAAAAAAAAAAAAAAAAAAAAAAAAAAAAAAAAAGAAAGGAAAAAAGGAAAAAAAAAAAAATAGTTGGGTTTGTCCCCTTAAATGCCATGTTCCATAGTGGTGTTTCAGCCTTGTTTAAGTAGGACACGATGTTTTCCCTGTTGTCAGTGATGTTGCCTAGAATCTTCTTACAGACATTGAGTACAGGAGATAACAAGTTGTTTTCAGTGAAAACAAGTCCTCCCATAACAGTAGCATCTCCACAGGTTTCCTGTCTGAACTCCTACGCTTGCTTGTAGTGGCTGCGAAGCTGTCGTGGGGCTGCGGAGCTTAGGAAGGAGCGCAGGGCTCTGCGCTCCAGCGTCTACCCTGTGTGAGTCGTAAACAGCTGAGTTCTCGATTAGAGTTGATTCCTCAAATTATGGAATACTGGTCTGGTGTTGGTGGGAATATTCTAACAGAAACAGTCTCGTTTCCTTCTGACCGAGGTCTAGACTCCTATCACCTGTGCCGAGTGAACCCGGAACTGAAAATCCTCTTTGAAACAGAACTGAGTGCAATATTCTGAACTACTACTGCTCCGGAACTTGTGAGTCGTGCAGTGACGTGGAAACTCTGTACACAGCCTTAACTAGCGACCCGGGAAGGGGAGCCTTCTTCCCTGGTCTTCTGCCATTTTTTTTCTTTTCGGTTTTATGGGATGGGATGACACATGGTGATCGTCGAGAGGTTGTTTCCTTCGCCCGCTCGTTGCCTCTCCGCGGAGTCCAGTGCAAAGCACATTTCTGTTAACTCCTAAACGTTGGTGCTACTGTCTCTTCCCATTGCCGGCAATGGGAGACGGGCCAAGAAAATTCAGTTGCTGGTATTTGAGGGGTTGAAGCGGTGGCCAGGGTCAAACCCTGTGAGGTGAACAGCTCTGAAAGGGCAGAACCACTGCTGGGTTGAAACAACTGCCGGGTGAACATCCACGCCGAGGAGGTGCTGCAGCAGCTGCCAGGGCTGCCAGAAGCGTGGAAGAGCTCTTCTCCTCTGAGATGAAGAGTTCGGGTTACGCACTCCTCCCCGTTCCTTCCGGCTGTGGGAGAACACCATCGAGGACACAAAGAGCGTGATTTTTTTTTTTTTGGTGAGGTTTTGGTTGGTTTTTTTTTAATGTAGACCAGAGATAAATTCCTGGTTTATTATATATCGTTTGCCCACACTTTTTGTGCTTGTGAGGATCTGGTTAAATACAAATAGGGCTTTTCTTTGAATCTAGTTTGGTTGATTCTTCCCCCGCGGCCCGAAATAGAAGTTGGTAATCTGGGGGGCAAGGGAAGTGGCAGGAACATTTGAGGCAACGGAGTATCGACTGCAGAGAGCTCTGGAGGCACCAGCGGATGGAGGCGTTCGCTCCAGGGACTGCTGGACTCTTCTGACTTGCTGACACGGATCGTTTTGGTTTCTGGAAAGTTTCTTGCAGGAGTTTGAGTTCTTGCCCTGAAGGGACAAGTGGGTTTTGCATCTGAATGTGCAAATCTTACGTGGTGTTTCATTTTGCGAGTGCAACTTTTGTGATCTGAACAGAGTTTGTTTGATCTGCTGAAAAACCAGCTGACAAGTTGCTGTCTTGGACTGTTTTATTACACGTTACCACAGAAGAACCTCAGTATGTTCTAGTGCTTTGCCAGCTCTACATCTACAACGAACTTAATGGGGGGGGAGAGGGGGGCGGGCAAAAAGAGACACGTTCACGCTGGAAGAAACAAAGTGTGAGACTTGGGAGACAAACATTTGAAGGCAAATGGACTCTGGGGAACTGCCACCGGTATTCCTGCGTGTCGGAGGAAGAGAAGTGCTCTCTGCCTGCCAACCCTGGGAATGTTCCACGGAGTTCTGCAGCAGCTCAGAGACTTGAATGTGGAAGTTTTAGGCAACATTGAAAGGCACATTTTTTTTTCATTCTGGACAAAGCGGTGGATAACAGAAGACTAACGCAGAAGAGACCCGCCGTGAGCGCTGCCATGAAACTCGGACCACTTTGCATACACGTTTCTCACTTGACATTTTAGCCGCCTAACAACGCGCTTTGAGTATAACATCGAGCTTTAACCGATATTTAAAGCCGGAACACACATCCATAAGATAATAAAAGGCTCATTTTTATATTTGTTTTAGATGTTTTAACTAGATGAAATGGCTTAAGATGACGACAAATAAAAAAATGTTGCTTGTAATACAGTTTTGCCTGCTAAATTCTCCACATTTTGTAACCTGTTTATTCCTTTGGATGTAAAGCGTTTTTGCTTAGTATTGTGATATTGTACATGTTTTGTCCCAGTTGTATAGTACTGTTTCAGTCCATCAACCAGCTTTGGCTGCTGAAATCATACAGCTGTGAAGACTTGCCTTTGTTTCTCTTAGCTGGCTTTTCAGTTCTGTATTAAATATCCTGAGTACGATAGAAAAGGTGTCCCCTCTTCCTATAAGGCTGTTTTGTAATATATATAAGGACTGGAAATGTGTTTTTAAAGAGAAGAAGCATTCAAGTATGACAATATACTATCTGTGTTTTCACCATTCAAAGTGCTGTTTAGTAGTTGAAACTTAAACTATTTAATATCTCATTTAATAAAGTGACCAAAATACATCACGGTGCCTTGTGCTACATTCCCGACGCAGCGCTCCCTCCGCAGCGATGCAGGCGGAGACGGTGGCGCTGGAGAACCACGCTGGGAGCGTCAGCTCGCTTTATTTTTTTCTACCCGTTACTGGATGTGGCCGTTAATTTCACTTAGGGGAAGGAGTTGTGCTCCAGGTTTTCACATTGCATGAATTAACAGGAGCGTCTGCAGAGTGAGTATTGCCCAGGAGAGGAAAATGGTGAAGGTCACCTGAGGGGAAGTGAAATGGTGAAGGTGACCTGAGGGGAAGTTCTCCTTGGTCACATATTTTTACCTCATAATTGTACTTCTCCCTTTATTAGTTATTACATCCCACCTGCTGGGCAAAAAAACCCCTTTCCTGCCCTAAGAACACAGTGTGATAGTTCTGGTTTAGATCTGCCCCTGTGCTCCTCCCTACACTTGAAGGTTTTTGGTGGCTCCTGGCCCGAGCTGCCACCGCGTTCCTGCCCCGGCTGGGTCTGTCTGGGGAGGTGCAGCGGGTCTTGCCTGTGCCTGAGAAAGGGCGAATGCTGTGGAAATAGTGTCAGGAGTGAAAATGATCCCGTTGGGCTCTGAGGGGCAGCGTGGACAGCCGGGGTTTAACTATCCCCACAACAACGATCAAGATCTGATGGGGGCAGCGGGAGGCTCCTGCCTGTGGTGGGGC
>NW_010408862.1:14216-15029 GCF_000710305.1 Buceros rhinoceros silvestris | reverse complement strand
GCTGGCCGCGCCCCTGGCCCCAGCCTCCCGCACAAAACAGGCCTCAGCGTGCTCCAGCGCCGAGCAGCAGCGTTTGGGCTCTGAGCAGGGGGTTTGGGTAAACTTGTAACGCTTCTGCGAAGCACGCGGTGTGCCCTGCTCTGGCGCTGGAATAACCCCTCTGCCCGCTCTGCGCCCTGGAACCGCCCTGGAGACGTGTCCCAGCACAGAGCACCCGCAGGGCTGCACCCAGGCGCATCTTCAGGGGCGCTGCGCTGCGGCGGCAGGCTGAGGGCACACCGCAGCCTGGGGCCGAGGTGTGCCCAGAACTTCTGCCAGCGCTCGCAGTTGGTGCTCTGCAGTGCGGGGTCGGGAGGAGCTCCCGGTCTGCCTTGCGTGCGCGGGATGAGGGATTCATCCCTCTGGCCACGGGTCACCTCCGCACGTGCCGCTGCACAGCGGAGATGCAGACAGGTCGCAGCGCCTGTACCTGTGTGCCCGGTGACGAGGGGGCTCCGGGGCAGGTGGTGGGCGCTGGGAAAGGGCTGAACTGGGGCTGCTGCCCTGGAAGGTGAGCACGGGGGGAGAGGGGGTCACCCCTGGGGTCTGCGCCTAGCGAGGTCTGATCTCAGATGGTACCTTGGCTTTGTGTGGAGTGCCTGGAGCGCACGGAAACTCTGTGAGAAGCTGGATGTGAAAAGGTAATTGATATCCGGAGCGTTGATCAAAGCTTCGTCCAGTGACAACAGCCACTTCGATACTTCAGCCCTTCCCCTTCGGGGATGCTCCATCCCTGCGTGCCCTTTCAGGAACATCTCGGCGTGGTCCAGCAGC
>NW_010408862.1:13673-13964 GCF_000710305.1 Buceros rhinoceros silvestris | reverse complement strand
TTAAGGCTTTGGAGCCTCCACTCCTTTTCCCCATGCAGGGAAAGGAGCCTTGAGCCACATCCCACCCAGGGGAGCTCCCTGCAGGCAGCGGGGATGTCCCCGAGGCCACCTCACCTGTGTGTTGCCTCTGTTGGTCTGTCTCCTTGATCCTCAAGACCAATCTCGCGCCAGTCCCTGGGTGACGGGCGCTTTTGCTGGGATTCTGCTGTGCTTGGTCTGACGCAGAGGGTTCCCCTCCGTGGCTGCCCCCCTCTGCAGCGAGCCCTGGGGAGCTGCCCGTCTCTGCGGCAC
>NW_010408862.1:13039-13411 GCF_000710305.1 Buceros rhinoceros silvestris | reverse complement strand
CGTGTTCGGACCCGCGGCTTTTTGTGTGTAGAGCAGCAGGGGTGGGTGGTGAAGGGAGCCGTGGGGTTTCTGCGGGACCGCGGCTGCTCCTTGCACCAGACGCCTTTGTCTTCCCTCTGGGCGAAGTTTTTCAGCTGGTGTAACTTGGAAGGACGTGGAAACTCCGAGAGCTGAGATCCCAAAGGTACGCTGACGTTTCCTTTTGCTCATTTAGCAGAGTCTCGCAGGTTGAAGCATCACGAATGTTTTTTCCTCCCTTCGTCATAGGAGCAGGGCAGCCCCTGGGGCCTGCCCCCGCCACCCGAGCAGACGTGCTTTGGCTGAGGCCCCGTACGCCGCCCCGGCCGCGGGGGCCAGTGCTGTGAAAGACGC
>NW_010408862.1:11692-12694 GCF_000710305.1 Buceros rhinoceros silvestris | reverse complement strand
AGTAAAACCCCGGTAAACTCCTGCTGAGCACAGCCGTTCGGGAGGGGTGTAGCGATGCCGGATTCCCCCTTTAACACATGTCCTACATGGGAGATGACACCAACCTTCACCAAGGGGTTTCCAGGACATTTTTTGTGGATTTTGGTGTTTTATTTGCACCGTGATCTGAAAAGGTGTTTCACACCATCCCTGGTGCCTGCGCGTCCCTTCGCAGCAGGAGGCTCTGCCGAGGCAGCGATTCAGGTGTTGGGCAAAGGAACCCATCACACCTTGTCCCCATGGGCTGAGTCAGGTCCCCTTCAAGTTGGTGAAAAACATACTTGGCAACTTGGCACTGACCAGGCTTGACCTTCGGTTTGAAGAAGAGGAGCAGGATCTTAACCCCTAGATTTATCTTCAAGCAGGATCATCCCGGGGGCAGAGTGAAGCCCGAGGTCTGAGGGATTTCCCTTCACGCAGGGGAAGGTCAAAAGTCCACGTTGGGACACTTCTCATGAGCGATCGTGCTCCCGACTGGCGGCTGAGGAGGAGATGTTTCAGCAGTGACTCAGAGGAAGAAGGTAAATAAACATGTTTTATTTCAAACACGGGATTAAATTCCTTCGTGTCTGGATGGTTCAAGGTAAAGCTCCTGTAATCTCCTCGTTGCGATCCGCAGCCTGTCGTCTGGTGGCTGCTGGACCAGCTGTGTGGGAGCAAAGGGAGGTGGCAGGGAAGCAGAGCTGGGCACCGGGGCTGCTGCACCCCAAGCGACGCAGCTCGCGAAGAAGCTGGCGTGGACCATGCCGAGGTCGGTGAAAGCGGAATCCCTGGCCTGAAGCAGAAGGAGCTGGAGTTTTACCTCGGAGGAGGCTGCGAAACAGTGAAACCGTGAAAAACGCGGTTGCGGTAAGGGAAGCCCCAGCCCAACACCACCACAACTCTGTTTGTACGGACTTTCGCACGCCCCGGAGAGTCCTGATTCATACCAACCTCTCCTCCGTGATGCGCTGACAGGCTCCC
>NW_010408862.1:11381-11635 GCF_000710305.1 Buceros rhinoceros silvestris | reverse complement strand
CACCCCAACACCACCACAACTCTGTTTGTACGGACTTGCGCACGCCCCGGAGAACCCTGTTTCATACCAACCTCTGCTCCGTGCTGCGGTGACAGGCTCCTGCCCCCACCACGTGCTGCAAACCCTCTCTGCTGAGCACAGGGGACAAGAAATAAACCGGGATAATTCCCGGAGGCTTCCCCTGCAGTTTTGCGACAGCCCGAGCAGGCAGCGAGGGCAGACACGCTCACCCCAGCAGCCAGCACAGGCCCTGG
>NW_010408862.1:10714-11206 GCF_000710305.1 Buceros rhinoceros silvestris | reverse complement strand
TCACCCCGCCAGCCAGCACAGGCCCTGTGTGACGCTCTTGCCACATCTCTTCCCTCGCAGCGGTGACTGCCCAAGCACTGCCTGCAGGGATGGGCTCCAGCCACGGCAACTGCTTGAAAACGAGTGGTTTTTAAATGGCTTTTGTTGCTTTCTGCTTTTTCTTCACTGATTCTTCATCGTGCTTCATGTGAGTCTCGTGTGAGACATAGTGGCTTGATTGCAGGAATGATGGGCCCACCCAAACGCTCAGCAGATGCTCTAGAAGTTCCTCCTTGATTTTCAACCGTTCAGTTAATCCACAGCGGCCGAAGCGTCTCAGCTGCCGGGGAGTCGCGCCGAGAGCTGCCCCCGCGCTTCCCGGAATCGAGGGGCCGCAGAGGTGAGGGAGAGCCTGAGGACGCGGCCGCGCTTGCGAGGTTCCTCCTTTGCAGCGATGGTGACGCACGTCGTCGTCGTGGGGCCGCTTGGCGTAGCCCGAGGACCCGTTTTGGC
>NW_010408862.1:10310-10518 GCF_000710305.1 Buceros rhinoceros silvestris | reverse complement strand
GGGCCCTGGATCTGCAGTTCCTGCAGCGGGGTCAGCGCTTCCAAGGCCCGGCCCAGCTAGAATTTGATGTCGTCCTTGTACAAGAGTCTGGGGTTTAGGTAATTTATTTTTGCCGCACAAAGCCTTTTTAGAGGTGGTCCCAGTATTCGTATTGACGGGGAAATTCTGGGTGAATTGTTAAAGAGCACCGAAAGAAAGGGCTAGCAAG
>NW_010408862.1:7550-10279 GCF_000710305.1 Buceros rhinoceros silvestris | reverse complement strand
AACTCATTTTTTTCTCCTGTTTCAGTAGGACCTTATTCTTCCTGATGAAAATCCGGTCATAGCATCTCTCATTAAAAATAAAATTATTTTGAAATAAATAAATATATAAAATAAATATCATATACATTTTATAAATAGTTTTGTCCTTATGCACAGTATCCACGCTTACATCTGAAGAATGTTCCTCGCCCCACTCCCACCCCGACAGCGGGAAACGCCCCACACGTCAGGACCAGTCCACGTAGCATCATCCACGTTGCAAACTCCCGGGCTGCTGGAGCAGGGACCCCTCGAAAGGCTTCTCCTTCGCAGGGAACGATCCCCAGCTCAGCAGCGGCATCTGCAGCGGTTCCGTGGGCTTTTGTTTTCTTTCCTTCTCTTCATTTTTAGGTTGTTGGGGTTTTTTTTTCCCACCCCTGGTGATCAGGTTTCCTCGCCTGCTTGTTCCTTTAAGCCACCATAACACTGAATTTTCGCCTCTCTTGTAGCAACCGGGCAAAGAAAGCGAATGCAAACGAAGGATTACATGTAGGGTTCTCTCCCTTCCCCTACCCCCACCCCATAAATAACCCAGGTCCGATATACGCTGGAAACAAGGAGGAGCAGCAGTGTCTGCGTTCAGTGGAAGTGCTTCCCTACGTCGCCTACGCTTACAGGGTCGATGGAATGATACTGATAGAGAGCTCTGGGGAAAAGCTTGGGAGCCCAGGTATGTACATTGACGGGGCGGCTGCAGGAACCATCACCTGTAGTGGAAGAGGTCTCTGTACATCGCAGGTATTTTGGCAGGGTCCACAGGCCGGGGTAAAAAATGGGTGAATTTCTGGTGTCTCTTAGTCCTGTACCCCTCGCGGGGGGAGCCGTCCTTGTTCAGAGCCACGTAGTAATGCCTCTCCGAGTCGGGGTGCTTGTAGAGCGTCGAGGCGTACGTGTTGTACCAGTTCTCTTCAAACTGCTCTCGGAAAACGCACTCCCGCGTGAGCTTCTTCTGCGGTGGGGCGGGGGCGGGAGGGGAAGAAAAAGACATTTGTGTCAAATGATTATATATGTATTAAAACCTTTCCCTCATTCTCGCACTTTATTGTGCTATAAAGTTCCCAGCTGCCTTCTCCTGGCTCCCCCTGAGGACAGAGACTGCTCTGCCACGGACATTTCCCCTGGGTGAGAGCTGGAAGCGGCCCCAAGGACACCTGAAGTTGGTTGGAGGAGGAAGGAGCCAAAAGGAGGAGAAGAAGGTGGGGGAGCATTTTGCAAAGGTGTCCCACAAAAATATCCCCCAGGGGTGCCACAACCCCGGGAGAAGCCGTGGGCAGCGCATCTGAAGGGTTTAACCAGGAGCAGCACCGCTTTGGAAGCTCAAGGCCTCGTGGGAATGAGAGCATTCCTCCGGCCCTTCACCTTCTGACGCGCTGGAGAGCTGCGAGCTGAGGCCACAGCAGGGCCCAGGTCTGAATGGGGGCAGCGCTCTGGGGAGGTGGCCCCAGGAGAGATCCACGGCAGCGATAGGTGATGTGACGAGCGTGTGCCAGCCCACGGCTGGGCCAGGGCAGAGGATGGCGCCGGAGTCACCGTGGCCACAGCCAGCCTTCCCCTCCAACCAGCCCAGGGCTGTTGGCAGTGGCCGTTCCACGAGGGCTTGTCCTTGCCCATCGCTCCTGCCCTCTCCTCCATGCCGACTACAGGGACAAGCCCAGCCACAGCAAGGAGCAGCGGGACTGTCCCCCTGCCCCACGAGGACATGGGTGGCTTTGTGGCAGAGGGACCCGCCATCCTGTCCCATCCCGGGGGATATCGCGGGGTGGAAGGCTGTCTGCGGACGCTGGATGCCGTCCTGTTACAAACACTGTACCTACACGTAAGCAGCTCGGGCGGGGGGTGATATCGCGGGGTGGAAGGCTGTCTGCGGACGCTGGATGCCGTCCTGTTACAAACACTGTACCTACACGTAAGCAGCTCGGGCGGGGGTGGTCGTACCGGCGGCAGGTGACGCTAACCAAGTGTTATTGCCTGCGGTGGGTGTTTCGTAACACGATGCAGGGGCTCACCTGCGCTCAGAACCCGTTTGGAGTGTTTTGCTGCTAATTAAATAAACCCCGAGGTGAGCGGGGCTGTGAGCCCGCCAGAAACCTTCGCCACTGCCCTGGCCAGCTGGGGACCGGGGGACCGGGAGCCATCAGGAAATATAGACCCAGCTTCGTCAGTAAATATTGAATTTTTTTTCCCTGCCCTGGGACCCTCTTGGACTGTGCTGGACTCTGGTGACGGGCTGAACTCGTGCGCTGCTGCTTTGCCTCAGTTTCCCTGCTCTCCGCTGGGCTGTTTGGCGGTACAGTGGCAGTGTGAAGTGTTTGGGGTGTCTCTGCAAGGTGTCATTTACTCCCTTCCAAGCCCCAGGATGTCCCCACTGAGCCCGAGGCTGCACAGGCAGCGGGGCAAGATGCTGCCTGCGCCTTTTGCTGCTCCAGGTGTCAGTTGTGTGTCTGACATCGGCGGGAAGTGGAACAGAAATGCCGGCACAAGGTTTAGAGAGGGGACTGAGCGTGGCTTCCAGTTCATTTTGCCTTGAGGTCCATTCCGGTTTCAGATGAAGTGGGGTACAAGGGTGCAACGTTATCCTACTTTTGTTTGTGTCATAACACGAACGCAGGCCCTAGAATTAATTAACCCCTCGTGAACCTGCTGATTCCCTACCGGAGCTGCAGGGTCTGAAAGCACGGAAGGGGACAGGC
>NW_010408862.1:0-7453 GCF_000710305.1 Buceros rhinoceros silvestris | reverse complement strand
GGGCATGGGGGGGGGGTGGCCGTGTGTTCAGCAGGCACGACTCCACGGGCTGCCGAGCAGCAGCGGGGTGAGGCAGGAGGGGTGCTGCCGCCCCGGGGTAGGCTCCAGCCTGGCTTTCCGCAGGGCACTTGGAGATTTGTTGGGTTTTATGGAGTCCTGGTGATTTTACTTTTTATTTACCTTGCACGTTTGTAACGTAACCTCCGCCTCGCCAGTTAACCTCTGTTTGGGGTGGATGTTATTGCAGAGATGAAGAACAGGGTGTCCTGTTTATCTCATATAAACATCAGTGACTGCACCTTAGACAGAGCAAGGGGCTGTGGCAGCCTCAGAAATGGGGCTCTGGGGAGTGGGAGAAGAGATGATGGACACTCATGGTTTCCTGTCTCTCTTTGCTGAGCAAATGTTTTCTGAGAGCACATGAGTTTAAATTTCTACCCTATGAGATTGATCCGGTGTTGTCTGAGGAATTATGTGCCTTCTGCTGTGGTTTAAAACAGATTTATTTTGTTTCATTTTAAATTTACTGTGATCTATCTTTAAAAGTCACTAGGGGGTGGTCTGTGACCTGGAAAGGGACATTGAAAAAAAGAGTCACACACAGGTGATGGGCTGGCACCTGAGGCGGGACTGGAGATGAGGTGTCTTCTGCTCTCCCTGTCCTGCGGCAGCACAGGACGAGGCAGAAGCTGCTCGAGATGATGTTAGGAAGCCTTTATAGGTGTTCAGGGGGTTGTGTGCAGTGAAAAACTAGCAAGGTGTTTACACTCCATTTTTGGCAAAATACAGAGAATTTTAATCTGAAAAAGGCGCTTCTAGAAAAATTCTGAGCAACCCACTTAAACTCCTCAGAAAAGTTGTAGGGAACTTGGTAATAACACAACACCCAGACCACAACTTCAGCTCCCGTGAGTTAAAGGTCTCTACTGTAACCGTGCAGCCTGCAGAGAGGGGCAGACCCCGAGCCCGTGGGGAACAAAACTATGTCTCTGCACCTCAGGCTGGGAAAACACGCAAGCAGCCCCAGGTTTTCTGCTGAATTTCCCCCCGGCATCCTAGGTTGGGTGGAGGTACGTGGCAGCCCTTCGGAGGCTCGTGGCACTGAGGAGGCCCCGCAGCCGGTGCTGCTGGGTGTGTTACGTCGTGGTGTAACCAGCACAAAACCGCAAACTTACCGACCCATACAGCTCGCCTCGCTCGTTCATGCCGAGGTAGAGTCCGGAGTCCACCCCACGGATGCTCACCAGCCCCACTGCCAGGCTAATAAACTCCAAAATCCCTAAAACAGAGAAGTCCAAATCACACAGAGGGTAACAGCAGCACCGGGCTCCCGTGACAAGCTCGATCCAGCCGTTCCCAGCCTTTGCAGAGCTTCCTACAGACCCCGTTTTCTTGTTTATAACGACACCCTTCTTCAATCTCTAGTTGTGATGCGTGTGATCTTCTGATTTCCCCTCGAGGCTTCTCCCCAGCACTGTGAATTTGAGTTGCCCAAGAGGAAATGACTTTGCTAAGGAGAAAAGCTTCGCTAGGTTTTGTTATTTTAGTTTTGGGGAGTTTTTTCCCTAATTATCACCAAGACGACAGATGCAGAAACTTGCGCCTGGCCCCCTAGAAACGTCAGCAGGCTGGTACCACACCGGGTTTTATGCTTCGCCAAAAGGAGAGTGGTTTTGGTCACCATGGGGCTTCTGTTTTGAGGCGATAGTCCCATGTGTTTTAAAGTGATGAGTCCAATAAAAATAAGCGAAAAGTGCTAGAAGAGATGTCTGTGAGGGCCACCTTCATCCTGGTCCTCCAGTGGGGTCCTTGCCACTCCCAAAGGTATACAGAAGCTGCGAGGGTAAAACCCAGCTTCAAATACACGCAGGCAGAAACGCATCTTCCTCTGCAGCCTTCGGAGCTGCCACTCCTTCCTCCGTCACCTCCTGCCACTGTCACTGCCAGAAACCCCCTTCTGCCCCGTATGTCCTGCTGCCTGCCCCAGCCTCGTGCCAGTCCCTTCCCAGTCCAGCAGCATCTGTCCCAGCCAATCCCGGCCCTGCAAGAGCCATCATCCTACCTGTGGGCTTCAGCCTACAGCGACAGGGTCAGATGTTTAAATAATGAGGGGCAGCTTCATCTCAAAGAATCACAGCCTGGTTTGGGTGGGAAGGGACCTTTCAAGGTCATCCAGTCCAACCCCCTGCCATAGGCAGGGACATCTTCAACCAGATCAGGTTTGCAGAGCCCCAGGGTCCAACCTGACCTGGGATGGTGCCGGGGATGGGGCTGCTCCCACCTCTTGGGGCAACGTGGGCCGGTGTCTCACCACCCTCAGTGTAAAAATTTTTCCTCTGCCAAAGAAATCAGCAGAGCCTGCTGTGCTGCCGGCTGCACGCCCGCTGCTGCCGGGAAGGGGACGGCAGCTGTTGTGATGGAGGAAAGACCTGTAACAGGAGAACCCATGGTGAAGCACTTAAAAACCAAGAGCCCCCAAGTAGGTGCGTTTTTAACTGCTCTGAACAAAGCCAACATCGCAAGTGGTGGAGACCTTCAAACTTCACAGGACAAACTAATGGGACTGCGCTGGCTGCTGGATGTCACATGCTCCCTAGCTAGAGGTCATGGGCAGTCTCTGCCCGTGTCCAGGGCTGAATTAATAAGCTGGGAGGTAGCAGCAGAGGATGGAAGAGGGCTTTCCCCATCCCATCTGACTGGACAAGGTATCTCCATTGACAGGAGGACAGAGTTGCTCTAACCTTTAGCATGGCTCCAGGTCTCTTAATATAGCTCACAAAACATCCAGTCCCGAGCGACTGCCGCTCTGATCAGGTTACCTCCCAGACCTCCTCTTCAAAGTAAGCCTTCAGTCTCAAATCACTGCGTGACAAGCTGCCACCCGAGCCCGCTGACTTCAGCGGCAGTCGCAGCTCCCAGTCACCCCTCAGCTTGGGGCATGTGTCTTCTGCTCAGCCAGGCGTGGGTGCGATGACTGCATCACCACCTAAATATAGGACAGCCCAGATGGCGAGGGACACCTCTGTCCCCCTTCGCTCACTGCAGACCCATCAGTCAGATGCTGGCAGCTAAGCTGGGGGCAAGAATTAGTCTTCCTACCTTCTATCAGATGTTCTGTCCTCCTTTTGCCCTGCCTGCTCTGGGCCTCGTGCATCGAACCCAGCCCTCCCTGCAGCCAGCGGGTGCTGTGGGGCGGGAGATGAAATATGGACTTGGGACCCTGTAATTCCTCAAGACAAACAGGGAAGCAAACGACAGAAAACCTGCTTTATGGACCGGTGCAGCTGTCTTTCAGGCTGACGTACACCCAGCTACACACCCTGGCCTGGGGACACAGAGAAGCTGCAGGGGGGTTGGACTAGATGACCTTTAAAGGTCCCTCCCAACCCAAACCAGTCTGTGATTCTATGATATTGCCTTTCAGAAAGGGCAGGAGCGGGCAGCGAGGGGAGCCTTCTCCCGCCAGTACCCCCACCAGCTCGCTCTGTACGTGGCACGTGAACCCAGGTCTCCAAAGACCCAGGAAGGAGCAACCCGGGAGCAGCATCAGCGTCTCTCCTCTCTGAGCAGGCGGGTGAGACACCCCTCATCTGGTGCAGACTGGGGAAACACGGGCTGGTTTTCCAAACGGAATTTCTTCAAGGCATGCTCGTGACAACGTCTTCTGCCAGCGTCCCCTGCAAGATTCCCCTTTCTGAGTGGCACTTAGAGAGGAGCACAGGAGACGACTGTGTTAAACAGCATTAAGTATGTAACTTAAACCCACAAAAGTCAGGAGACAGAGTGAAGGCTGAAAAAATGTGGGCGGATATCCATCCTGTCCTCAACTCACTCCAACTGCTAGACAAAACTGCAGCTTCGTACATCTGATCTCCAGCAGCACAGGGAGCGGCCATGGGGGCCAGCTCAAGAATGCTCTTGCCGGTTGTAGCAGTGTGGTTTTGTGACAGAACATGCTTTTTTTTCCCCCCCTTTTGCTTTTTATTTGCCCTCAGGACTTGTCTCTTTTTTCTTCCTTTGATTATTCAATCTGTTTGTTCCTTGAGCCTTTCTAGATAATATTTGGAGAGATTCAATTAAGTCTCCGACTGGATTCATTTACCACCAAAGCACTGAATAATCTCCCAGGCTCTGGGAGACTGGCCGGACCCGCACGCTCTCGCCTCACCATAAACCATCATCCCTCAAAGAACAATTCAGCTCCTCGCACCTGTCTCTGCTTACATGACCGCATTCAGGGGTGCCGCAGCATCAGATGTTGTATTAATGGCTACAGACCTAAAGCTTCAGCTAAAAACCTCAACAACTGTTCAGCAACAGGTGCACAACACTCCCAATGGCAAAACCTGCAGCAAAACTTTCTCTGGAGGTTTCATCAGCCTCTCTGGGAGCCTGTCACAGATCCCTGAGCAGGTTCGTACCCCAGAAGAGCTTCATTTGCTGCCTTTGTTCGTCGAGGCCTCTGTCCCTCTTCACTTGCAGTCAAGAACAGCAAAGCTGGTGTCACTTGTTTAATGCTGCTGCAGAACAGACACGAGGCAGAAAAGGCGCAGTTCCTCCCGGCAGGGATTTTCCGGGTGAATTTACCTCGGTTCATTCCGAGAAGGAAGCGCTAATGTCAGTCCAAACCCCCTCCAGATTGGGACCGCCCTTTATTTCTTGGTGCAAGAAGGTCCTTAGCAGGTGCAGTGAGAGAAGATCCATTTCTGAAAAGACTTTTCTCTTTCTGGGATGACTTGGGTGGAGCTGCCAGTCCAGCGAGCAGATTTGGGCACTGCGCTGGCCTAAGAACAACCTTTCTTCCCACGGTCTTGGGGGGCTTTGCCAAACTTTGCGTTAAGCCTCCTCGAGGAAAAACAAGCTGCGCGCCACTGTTCTGGCATGAATCTGTATTTTTACACGTATAAAATATCACGTTCCAGAAGACAGGTGTGATTTAGGAACGCTCCAGCCCTTGGCAGACGAGAGGGAATAGTTACGGTGATTGCTCGGGGCGGTGTGGGTAGACGAAGCTGCTCCCTCCCGTGTCCTGTGGCCACATCCCTGAATGCTGCGGTACAAAAGAATCCTCCCCTCGAACCCTCACCGTTAGGACCCTGGGACTCTGTTCTGCATCACCAGAGCTTTGGCTCTTTGTTTTCCTCTCTGGAAGCCTTGGACGTCTCGCACATCTGGTAGCTTTTGGGATGGCTGCGCAGGGGAGGGTGTAGATACTGACCATCTTTTCCTGAACCCCTTCCAGTAGGAAGGGAGGGGGAAGCAAAGTCCGGTTCTATCCTACATCCCGTCTGCAGCTGGATACGTGCCTCTGCTGCAGCCTCACAGGAGTTATCTGCTCATGATATCAGGGAGCACCTTCCAGCCGCGTGGGCTTGACCCACCAACCCACCCTCCCGGATTCCCCAGCTGCCCCTAGATCTAAGCTGCTCCCCCGAAACCCTCGCCCAGCTCTGCACCTCACCGCGGTTTTGCAGTTCCCCAGAACCGCTCAGGCTGCCTGTTTCTGTCACAACTCAGAGCGTTCTGACTGCCGCATGCGAAATCTCGGAATGCCTCGGTACATGACATCCTAATACGAACCATACCAGTAACGCTGGAATTTAAATATTCATGGCTACTGGATGCAGATGGGGAGGACCGCGTGCCAACACGTTATTGCTTTGAGTCTCTGCTGAAGCGAGGTCTAGTCCAACTCGATCTGAACGCGAGGATTCCAGTCTAATCCTTGGGGGCTTTGTCTTGCAATTACAACAAATAACTATTTATTTTACACTGCCTCTGGGAAAACCCTGAAGCAGAGAACTATAATATTTTATATCTGAAGTCTGGTCTAGTTTATGCAGCTGGATGCTGCCTGCTAAAACACTTAGGGGATGCCAATGGTTCGATTTATTGAATGCACTGTGTGACTTAAACTTAAGCATGCAAAATTCAGAAACATTTTTAGCCCGTTCAATGCGTTTTTCCAAAGTTTGTTTGAGTAAAATCAGTGTATTTCCAATCTTTTTTTAAAAAATGGAACCGAGACAAATGCTGCCCCTTGAAACTGGCTGTTTAGTTGTCTAAAGATAAATAAAAAAGAACTTAGACAGAAATCCTACGTGGCAGACTGAAGTAAAACCAAACAGATGCAACGGGTTTGCTTTCAGTTTCTTTGAGTGTGGAAACCCACCACGTCCTGCTGCATGAAAGGTTAAAAGATCCGTGTCTTTTGGGAGGTAATTCAAGAATGCTCACCCCACGAGCCCAGGAGCACCCGGCTCCGACCCGCAGGTTATGACTTTCGTGTTGATTTAGGCAGGGACACGCTCTGCACACACCTGGTGTTCATGGAGAGCGCGGCGTGGAGATAAGCTGCTCCAATTGTTCCCCAAACCTGCCTCACGCCACCACCACGAGCAGCGTTGCTGAGGTATCAGAGAGGACCGGTTGCAAACAAGCAAAGGCAAAAAAAAAAATAAAAAATTCCTTTTGCCGAGGAGTTAAAGCTCTTGGAAACTATAAAAAGTCTTGCGAGCAGTTCTGCAACCTGTTGACAAGAGAGCTGCTGAGATCACTGGCAGGGGACTCGATAGCTTACCCAGACACCTGCACTAGATGCTGAAGTAGCGGGAATTTTTCTGAGCTGTGCTCAAACTGACTGTACTCCTTCGCCTGTGGCTTGGGATGCATTTTTTGAAGATTACATATAGTCTCATTAGCGATCCCTGCTCTGGTGTGACAGTGATACAGGCACTGCAGTCTTCCAGCTGTATCCAGGGCAGCAAGGTAAATCCAGGGTGCTCTGCCTATTGTTCCATCTTCTCCCTTCTTTCCGAGGTCCCATAAGCCCTTTTCCCCCCTCGTCTTTCCAACAACCTCCCCAAACCGAGCTTCTGACACCCATCTGGCCAAGTGATCCCTGCCCGCTTTGGGGGAACGCTCCTCTAATGAAATTCATGCAAGAAAAAGAAATCGGCTCACAAATAACCGCAAAGGTGAGGGGGAGCATTCAGCTCCTTTCCTGAAGTCTGTAAAGTAGAAATTTGACTACGACATCCTGACCATCTGACCGGTTACCAAATATTCTTATGAAATGGAAGATACGGATTCCAAACTCTGCTTAAAAAAAAAAAAAAAAAAAAAAAGGAAGGGGGGGGGAAAACCCAACCAGAAAAAGCTAGGAAATTCTTTTTCCAGTGTGCTTTCTTTCTTTCGCCTCCCTCACCGCTGACTCCGGAGGCACTGCTAGAGCTGCCCCCCTCGCTTTTATTTTTAATTTTCTTTTTTAATTTACTT
This sequence comes from Buceros rhinoceros silvestris, assembly GCF_000710305.1. Taxonomy (NCBI): domain Eukaryota; kingdom Metazoa; phylum Chordata; class Aves; order Bucerotiformes; family Bucerotidae; genus Buceros; species Buceros rhinoceros. The sequence goes on along the minus strand of NW_010408862.1, from coordinate 175 downwards.
TTCTTCCCCCTGCTCAGGCATGTTTTTGTGCACCTGCGGACGGGCTGAGAGTAGGAAATTGGAAATAAAAACTCCCGCATTGCTGGGGAGTGAGCGCATTTGTTTGGGAGTCTAATTATATCCGTCCCGGGATGATTTATATTAGCGGGGTAATTAGTCCTGCGAGCAGGGCACC
>NW_010408861.1:61656-79372 GCF_000710305.1 Buceros rhinoceros silvestris | reverse complement strand
GTTCCTCCATGTTGAACCCAGGACAATAACACACACAGCTAGGACATGGGGAATTTGGATATTTGCTTCCCTATCATCTAACAAAATCATGAAGGAGGGGAACTAGTAGGCGGATCCTCCACATCCCTCATGCATGCCCTAATCATCAAGGCAAAGAGTACACTGTACTCAGAGGAGTTAGCTTTATTTTTGTACCAGCATTTGCAAGAGTTGCTCAGACGGCTCCTTTCTCCAGGACTTTGGCAGCATTTAGGCAGCACTAAGCCACTCTGCTTCAGTCTAGACCATGCAGGCAAGATCCATGGGCCAAACGAATGTACTTCTGTACATACACAGTGCTTAAACATACGCACATACAAAGGACTCCTTTTTTTCATGTTGTCCAGGGGAGCAGCCTGTAAGCTCTGAGATGCTTGAGCAACACTTAGCAATCACCCATCACACCTAGAGTCAATTTAGATGGAATATCTGCATCCTGGATTTTGTCATGACTATTCTTTTGCCTCTGATGCAGTAAAGGGAGCAAAGCATGATTTGTTGATGCTGTGAAAGACAGTGATGGTAGACTAGGCTGTTCAAAATGCAAAGGCATTTAATCTAGTAGTGATACCTTAGGGTTTTCTGTATATTTATCTAGCTATCTACCTGTCAGCTAAGCGAGTCTATGATTAGCTGTATTCATTTGAACTACAGAGCTATGAGTTAAGTTTTCTCTTGATGCAATCATCTTTTCTCACGTCATTGAACATTTACTGAATCCCTCAAGATGTTTTAACTTAGTTTCTTAATGTAAAATTTTGCTCCTTGAAATAATCAGGGAGTTGGAGATTGTCTTTGTCCCACTCTTCAGTCCTTTAAAATGTGACTAATAACTGCAGTATTTTCCTTTGACTGTTGTAGCAATGTCTCATCCATTCCACATTCTCTTTGAAGTAATCCACCCTCACAAATGAGGTCCTTTCAACTTTTCCTTCATAATTAAAAAAGTTGCTAGATTTTACAGGTGTCACTTTTTCATCAATAAAATAGATGGAAGCCATTGGAAAGTGTCTAGCCTCTACAAGATGTGGTCCTGAAGAAAGAAATGCCTTTCAGTATGCATCGAATCAAAAACAGTGGTTCAGTGTACAGGAGGGTTTCTTTTTAGGTGCACATTTGTAACTAAACGTGAGCCTTCTGGTTCTCTCTAGCACACCACCTCTGTACCTGAAGCAGTTTCCCTCCTTGGAGAAGCAAGGTTAAAGATACTGGAGCATCATTTAGAGCATCTTGCCTCCAAAACAAATGTAAGCTTTTCCAGATGGTAGCAGTTGTCCTTGTCTGTGAAAATACGATGTTAAATTACAATCCTAAAACCAAGGCAGATCACAGGAAATGTGTTTCACCAGTTCTAGTGTAGCTGTACAGTATGTACACCTGTAAGAGATTTCCAGCAGTTGTTTTTCTGCTCTTTTATATAACAAAAGTTGTTAACATTTTTTCCCAAAAAAAGTCCTTGGAAGCATGCCTAAAATAAATTTCCAAATCTCTTCATCATACTATTCTTCTCTCTCTCTCCTTTGTCTTTGCTTCTCCTTTCCCTTTAATAATAATGGAAACAATTTGCATCATAAGCTAAACACAACTTAATTTCCTTGTACCTTATAGGAAGAAAATAACATTGCAAACTAGATTAAGTAAATGAATAGTGCATGAACTGCTGCCATCTCTTGGTTATATTCATCACTCCAAGTATTTTGGGCATATTAATTTAAATCAAGAATATTAGGGCATTCCGTAGTGTTACTTTCCCTTTCATCTCACATCCAGCCTTGCAAACACAAAGCAAGATAACTTTGTCTTGATTTTTTTTTCCGATGCTGCTGCTGAAATTGTCACTTGCAACTATTAAGTTGTAACCTGTTAATGTTTACAGGTCTTCTATCAATATTTCTTGTGTGCTTGAGCTAAGTCCTTTGTCTTTTCTGGCTTTCAGTTTTTGTTTTATTTTAACCTCTACCTTTGTTAAGCTTCCAAACATTCGGTTGTAATTTCTGTACTACAACAGAGTTAACTTTATTACATTGGCATTCTGATAAGGAAAGGCATGAGGACGAATGAAGAGAAGGGCAGTGGTCGCGAGGAATAACATCTGCATAAGTGAAACAAAATGAATTTCCAGTATAATCTTTCTCTATGCTAAAGAATAACACACTAAATTGATGCTCTATCCAGATGTGTGCTCTGATTAGAAGCTCATTTAAGGTAATGGCATAACTCCAGTGCACTCCAAGAGCATTTGGATGATTTCTGGTGAAAATTGTCAGATTTCTATTGAAGTTGTCAGTGGAATGACATTGGCTTTATCCCACCCAATACCATTTGCCACAATTGCTGCATGTTTAATCAGTTCCCGCTGATTTCAGTAAGACATCAGTTGACCTTTTCTAGGTCAATTACAATGTGTGGACAGCTAAAATATCCTGTCTGAACAGTCATTAGGTGCTCTCTAAATGATGATATGAATCACGAATGGGAACAAAATCCTGGCAATCTCCCAATGACAGCCACTGAGGCAGGATTTTTGCCTTTTCCTTGCTTTTTCCCAGCCCCTGGTCCCATTCCTGTTGATGTTACGCTTGTTTCTTAATGTGTTTTCTCATAGCCATACTTCACCAGGTCCTACGGCTGCACCACAGCATATCACTTCAGGAAGCAACAGAGAAGAATCAGCAATTTGTACTGAAAATGCAAATGCAGAAGGTCCGAAAGCAATCTAATTAAAGCACGCCTGAGTTAGGCCAAAGGTTACATTAACACCCAGGCTATAATTAGCAGATTTGCTAAATCTCACTTTTCTGAGAGAAGAGGCTTACCCATGGTCTGTTTGTTGGAGCAGAAGCAATCAGCAACAACCATCAATGTGACAAGCAGTTGCTTGTCTTATCATGTCCTACTGAAAAGAATTTGTTGAACTGAGGCCTCACAAAAAGGTTTCTTTAACTGAAAGATCAGAAATTGCTTGGTCTTTTCACATCTGACAAGATATATCCACTCGTGGCTAAAGATCTCTCTCCTACGGGATGTACAAGACTGCAATTCCGAGCCTAATGACTCTTTTATCTTTGTTTATGTTGTCATGACTAAATAGTATAATTACACACAAATTCAGCTAAACCACCCAGCATGAAGTTTGAAAGGACTTCTAGAGAGGAACAGTGTCTTCCCATGTAGCATGTTTTGCTTCACTGATTTTTATTCATGAGCTCGTTTCATTACATGACAACCTAGCACAGCCAGATTTTCCTACTCACTGAAGTGATTAAAGCGACACCACCCCAAAGACTTCTTGTTTGCCTGAACGTATCACTGCAAACGTATCACTCTCAGCCTCCTCCAAAACAAGGACAGAGGCCTGGTGTGCTGGAAATTCAGCGAGGTGAGGTCTGTTCTCATTTCATAAAGGAGGCATTCTGGTTTTTCTCTCTCTTCAGCTTGCTGAAATTTCTTACTGATGACTCAATTAAAGGATTTTAAAAAAGAAAAAAGAACGATGGTAATTCTAATCTAGAAGAGCACAATATTTATCATTTAAAGCTCTATAAAGCAGTGAGATTCAGAGATAGGTAAATAAAGTGCTTTGGGCTGGGAGCTAAACTACGTTGTTCTGATGAGCAGATACTTGCCAGAGACAGTATAATATACAGGGATGGAAATGGGCTGGAAAGCCACTGCAGAAGTACAAATAGGACCATCAGTGCTCAGGTCCTGTTACTTAAGCAGTGCTTTTCTCGTATTGCTTAGTGCACAATCACCTCCCCAAAGGAAGGATTTCTATGGCTAATTTGTGGATCAACTTATCAGTAGACAGTTTGCCTCAGGATGCAGTATTTGTAGTGATTATTGTAGCCTTTTCCTTCCCAATGAGCTGCTCACAAAGCATTGACATTGCTCAAAAAGCAGGCAAATGGCCTGCAAAACCCCCTTTTTATCCAGGCTATATCTTAATTTTTATATATTTTTTTTTCACTTTTTACAAATCCAGGACATTTTCAAAAACCCCAACCCCAGAAGCAGGTGAATTCACACTGACAGATTCCTTCTGGATGTGAATACCTGCAGTTTGCCTTCCAAATTGCTCTTCCATTGATTTTTTTTTTCCTACCCTGTCATTAGACTAAATGGATTAAAATGTTATGCTATTACTATTTGTATTCAGGCTCGGACAAGTCTCGGTGGCTTCCAGACTTCCTCCAGTGACTCATCTTTACTGCATAGCCACAGCGGTAGAGAAAAGAGGAACACTGTGCTCTTACTTATTATCAGGCTATGGAATGGGGTTTCTGTCATGATAAAGCTCCATAGAGCCCTGTAGAATAATTTTTATTTTCTCACATAATTCACTTTCTTCTGAAAGTGAACCTTGATACCAAAAAGACACAATTTAATTAATTAAGAATTTATTCCTAATTTTTTAATTAAGAATAGGTGTCTTCCTGAAGGAAATTTCCCAGCTCAGTCAGACATCACTAAGCTTAAAGCAGGAATTGGACTCAAATTTCCTGTTTTGAGGCATTTCTGGTGCTCAAGACAGCTACTCCATCTTCACTCTCTCTTTGCAGGCTAGAAGCAGGAGCAGGTTGAGAAAGGGGATACCTTCAAAAGCTGGTGCTTCATGCCCTGGTGGATAAGCCTGTATCAGGGTGAGCTTGGGTTTCCTACAAAGTCCACTTGCTATAGGAGCATCTTTATGAAAAGGCCTTTCTCAAAACCACCCTGGACCACCCTTTCAGGATAACATCCTTTGGTATAACTACAACAGGAGATAGAAGAGTTGGGAAAACAGAGCATCCATACAAGAGAAAAACAAAACTGTCGGAAGCTCTCTGGGTTTCCTTTTGGCTGCCCAAAGCACATGGACACAGACCTGACCCCAGTGAGTCCCACAGCAGGGTACCGCATCTGCAGGGCACCATCTGCAGCACTGAGTTCCTGAAGGTTCTTCCTACAGTTCCTCTTTTTGGAAAAGATTTCAGACTTTGATACAGTTCGAAATAACAGGGAACAGTCCAGACAGACTCATGTGAGTTCTGCTGGACCCTCTGTAGCAAACACCGCTGGCTGCTACAAACACCCCGGCAAGAAACAAATGGATTTTTCACTGCTGTTCTGTTCTGGTGAATGAAAAATTCAGTGAGAAGAAATAGAAATGTCCCATTCTGGTGAAAACAACATAATTAAAACTAAACTAAAAATTGAAATTTTAAAATTTTTATATTTTTTTTTAGAAAACACCTGACAGAATTTCCCTCAAATGAATGTACAGTCTGGTTTCCTCTCTCCCAATTCTTTGAAAAAATTACTATTTTTTGAAAGGGATAACACCAGTTTGGTCTCCCAACGGAGCATTTGTGCAAAGCAAAGATACAGATGTTGCCAATTATGACCTAGGTACACTAACGCAATGATGGGAACAGGGTTTACACTTGTGGGTAAATGAGGATGCTGGTTTCCAAGGTGGCCAAGCACTGAATTTATTTTTAGAAAAATAAATTAAAATCCCGTTGAAAAAATGTTGTATTTACTATTTTTTTTTCCTTTTGTAGCTGGGAAGAAAACATTTCCCTAGATGATATTGTAATAATTTTCAAATGCAATATCCTGACTAAGATATTTAATTTGAAATTAGTTAAATGGTTATTTGGCTGAAAGGGGTTTGAAAAACAAGATCTACTTAAGAGTCTTCAGGCTGAGGAAATATTTGAGTGAATTTAATTAAGAATGGGCTTCTTTACTAACTTCAATCCAGTAGTAACCTGCAGGTTTGTCTTTTGATAATTACTCTGTCTGCCGACTAATATGATAATCATGACCACATTTGCAACAACTGAGAACTCTAATCAAACAAATGAAAAAAATGCTAATAATCACCCTCAGCATTCACAGAGTTTTCTTCTTGGAGGAACCTTCTGGCTACATTTATACATATTAGTTATAGTGATGGTATTACTTACCTCAGGATGTACAAACTGTTAATAGGTTGGTGTTTTAGGATTGAACAAGACTCAGAAGGGGAGGCAGTCTGGTAACCTTTATTAGTAAAATCTTCTGATAAAGAGAACTGGGCTTTTTATTTTTCTTCTGTTGTAAGTGTCTTCTAAAAGCCTTTCTAGTCTTAGAAAAAAAAAAGGAACTGTTTTACTAAAAAAAAAGGATACAGTCTCTGACTTCTTAATAAAATAGTAAAATTTTTAATAAAAGAAGGTGACAGATTGCTTGGGGGTTTGTTCAGTTCCCTCTAATGTCATTTCATTTATGAAAAAAGCTATATGTTATTAAAAACACAGAAATTAGGTATTTCCATTGTATGTGGAGAGGGTTTGACATAACACTCCTCAGAGTTGCTGTCTTAGCAATTAATCAGCAAAGGGTGCTAATAAATGGGGGTCAGCCTGGAAAGACAGCAGAGGAGTCTTCTTGGTAGGAGTCTTTGGGAACAGCTTTGTGGAGGAGACTTTGGAGGAGTGTGAGAAATTAGTGACACAATCTATTTAGCTGATAGTGTTTCTGGTAGGTGAGCCTGTGTTATTGAACTCCAGGCAGCACTTCTAGCAGGGAATGCGCCTCTGAGTCTTTCTGGCTAAAGGAGCTTTCCTGAGAACTGTTTCAGCTGAACTTTCTCAGCTGGATCTGGTGCTGTTCTCCATATGATTCACTGCCTTCACCACCTCACCTTATCCAAGGGTTTGCTTCGCTGTAATGGTTTTCTAAAATGGCATCGGTCCTTCCCAAAGCTACCTATCGGCACAGCTGCTTACCCTGAGGCTGGAGGAATACTGACAAGTATCACACAGAAATACAACTCTGCTAAAGAACTCTCTACCTTCATCACACCTCTCCATTCCCTCCCTTTTGACACTGTTAGCTGAGAATTGTTCAGCTATGATACCTGTGACAAAGGAGGCTGGAGAAGATAGCGTAAGGGACCATGGGAAGGGACCACATGAACCACAAATCAGGTTGCCCACCATCTCAGGCCATTGCATCAGAACAAGAACCAGCAAGATGATAAGGAAAGGGATTCCTGTGGATTACAGAAGGAAAATGTAGCTCCCACAACTGTTTCTTTCCCTGAAGACCATTCCTTCCTTTCTTTCTGAAGATGCCTGTACGCTAACATCACGCAGCACCTGAGTAGTGGAGTTTATTCCTACAGTTTTTTTACTCTGAGTTAAGGCATTCAGGGTCAGGTTGCAAAGAAGGCAATAAGACCTTGCAAGTGGAAATGCTCCCAAGGTAAATACTTTCATCTTTCAGATCTGCTGCCAAATTCTGTATGACAATGGGCTGTGACAACTCTGATGGCCTCTCAAAGCTGGGCTTATGACAAATCTTTTGAATTCATCTGTTCTTTGGGGAAAAGAAAGCCTTTTTAGATCTTTGAAAAATATGACTAGAATCCACACAAGGGGTCTTCTTTATGCTTCTAAAAGTCTCCTTTTAACTGCACATTTTATACAGTCCATTGGAAAAGCACCCAAATAGTCAAACACACCAAAATCAAAGGCTAGCTAGCGTCCGGTTAATCCAACCAGCAGGTGTTTGTAGATAGCTGGTGCAGATTCTCTGCAGACGTGATGTTAATGCTCTTTCAGATATCATCTGGTAAAAAGGAGAAAAAAGAGAGCTTTTAAATAGTAGTAGTAGTATTTCCCCAGGTGCTCAAGTCCTAGCTTCTCTCATTTTATTTGTGCATGATTTTTCATTAATACCGGGGAAAAGATAGTAAGATCTGAAAATGGGACCCAACACCATGGGTAGAAATACTCATCATTTCTCTGTGTTACCTATTTATTTTTCAAGAGTTGAGGCTTTCTTTTTCTGCAAGTTTTGGAAAAAATGCATGTTAGTTTCTTTCTATGAACAATGTGGAAATCAGAATTTCAAAAAGGAGCCACAATACAATAATCTTCTAGTTCAAACAAACAAGTCAACAAAGCAATGTTGGCTGCCTCCTACAATATCATCTCAATTAAAAAGGATAATTAGGAGAAGTACTATAGAGATGAAGGAAAAGTTCAAGTAAAACTAAGGATTGAAAGTAAATTTTCTCCCCCTGAAATCAGAACATTCTTTGAAATAAGAAAAAAAGGGTTCAGCAATTACGAGGAAAAGAATCATTGCTTTTAATTAATAAAAATGTTTAGATTAACAGGAAAGCAAAATAGATTGCTAGGGATGGATCATAATTTCATTCTTGTTAAGAGCTTCTAAATGTAATCCTCCTATATCACAACATACAGTGAGCGCTTGAGGAGTTCCACCAAGAAAGTGTTGCTGAAAATAAACCAGTGTTTGTTTTCCCCTGAAGTTAACTCCAATAACCCTGACTGTGCCTTAGAAAGCACAAGCTCTTCCTGTAACTGTATCAAAGGGCTGAGGGACCTTAAAAGTAGAGTGTGTTTCTGTTGTACAGATAAACCGGGAGGCCAGCTGAAGGCTGTGGGCTAAGTCTTTGAGTACCCTCATGAAATGAGAGGAAGGCCCACAGCAGGGCAATGAGGTATGTGTTCAGGTCAACATGGCATGAAGACCCAGGGGAAAAAAAATCAGTGTCAATAAATGAGTCAATGTGGACAGGCAGGCCATCCTTTCTGACAGGGCATTGTCAGCAGCCTGTCTACAGAGCTTCCCACTGCAGCCATATCCAAGCTCAAACAGGCATACTGGCTCTGACCCCGGTACAGGCTTAGCTAAAAGTGATGGCAAGTGAGATCAGCAACCTGACTGCTGTATTTTAGGGCTCTTAGAGAGGAAGAAAAGCTGGACTCAGGAAGGGCCTCTCTCTTGTCCATTAAGGAAATGTTTTTCAAAGTATAAACATCGTCTGGGACACTGCTTTCCGTGGCTTTGAAAATTTGCTCCCTGAGCTGCAAATTATTTTGGGTACGAGTTGTCTTTCATCCTGTCACAGTTAGAAGTGCCAGGGCCTCTAGTCACTAATGGAACATAAATAATTAGCCAAATTATATTCTTGCAAGCTCATACGTAGTGGAAAACTCTTCTATCTACACAAGCAGATGTGGCAGCAGGGGAAACCCTACTCCATGAATGGCCCACTCCAGATTTTGTTCAAGAAATCAGTGTCTCAGAGGTCAGTCTCTCCAGTCCCGTGGCTCTGCAGCAGGGTCTGAAGAAGGATTTTGGTTGTATGTTTATTAGTGTTTCCTCTGGATCTCTTGAGCAAGCACTTTCCAGAAACACACATAGGTGCAGCTGGTTAGGGACTGCAACACAGAACAAACAGCTTCACCTTGCACATAAGGCCAGAGAAGGAAGGGAAGAAACCTCAAGTCTTGGCTATAGACATGTTGTAGCTTCAGGGGAGCATGAAGGAGGATTACAGTGGTTTGAATCTCACACTCCCTGGGTGGGTCTAGGCAGGTGTGGAAAGTGAGAAAAAGTTATTTGTTCTGAAACATCTGGTGTGTATATTCCACAAGATGTACAGCATCCACTTCTGTACAGTGCTGTTTCATCGACTCACCTAGGGTGACATCAGGCAGGAATCGCTCCAAATGGGAGTCAGTGAAATGTCGGCATGCGCTGCAGAGGCTAAGGAAAGTTTCTGGCTTCAGCCGAAACGCCAAGAGCAGGACTCTGCACTGAGACGGCCCTAGCCCCAGGAGGGACCCTCAATCTGGACTGCACTGCACACGCAGAGATGGAGACATGCTGCAGCCCAGACCCTTCTGGTGTGGAGATCAGGGTTTAGCCCCTCAGTTCAAACTTTCTCTGCAGTGACGGAATAAGGACGGTGCTATGCAGACAGGGTTAATAATCGAAGTGTTTCTCCCTTCAAGCACTTTGTGACACTACATTTAAATGTGCTGCATGCATTATTCATCTTCTTGCAGCAAGCAGCTAGAGCAGAGGCAGCTGTCAGTCCAATTAGTGTTTCAGAGCTCTACCTTCCAGCTGCCCCTGGGGGGCATGACAAGGAATGCCATGGTCCTTGGGATTGTGGATGAGCAGCCCATGCTTTTGGGCTGGGGAGCAATTATTTACCAGAGAAGTTGCAGTCCCAGAAACTCCACCATATCCAACTTCGTCCAGGGAAGGCTGGAGGAGGATTTTGTTACAAAAGGGGAGGAGTTTTTTCCTGCATGTATGTTGTACTGAAGGCAGGCAAGCGTGAATCTTCTCTGAACAGCTTTGTAACATTCCTTCTCTTGCACCTTTGTCCCTCAGGGCTTCTCCATAAAAGATTATAAAAACAACAGGACTTTGGGACGGTAGCTTATTTTCTGTGCAGTTTGGTAGATACAGCACCTCACATGTCAGGCTAATTATTCTGATTGCGATCTTTCTATACAATTAATTTGAATATGAAGTACAACATAAGCAATACATAAAGCAGGTCTTGCCTAACTAACCTGATCTCCTTCTATGACAAGCTGACACACTTAATGGATGAGGGAAGTGCTGTGGATGTTGTCTAACTAGACTTTAGTGAAGCTTTTGACACCATTTCCTACAGCATTCTCTTGGAGAAAATGGCTGCTTATGGCTTGGATAAGTGCAATCTTCACCGATCTTCAGTGGATCAAAAACTGGCTGGATGGCTGGGCCCAAAGTTTGGTGGTGAATGGATTTAAATCCAGTTGGTGACTGGTCACATGTGATGTTGCCCAGGGTTCAGTATTGGTGCCTGTTCTCTTTAACATCTTTATCCATGACCTGGACAAGGGGATCAAATACATCCTCAGTAACTCTGCTGACAACACCGAGTTGGGCAGGAGTGTTGACCTGCTTGAAGGTCAGGAAGCTCTACAGAGGGATCTGGACAGGCTGGATCGATGGCTGAGGCCAGTTGTATGAAGTTAAAAAAGGCCAAGTGCTGGGTCCTGCACTTGGGTCACAACAACCCCCTGCAACGCTTCAGGCTTGGGGAAGAGTGACTGCAAAGCTGCCCAGTGGAAAAGGACCTGGGGGTGTTGGTTGACAGCTGATTGAATATGAGCCAGCAGAGTGCCCAGGTGGCCAAGAAGGCCAACAGCATCCTGGCTTGTGTCAGCAATAGTGTGGCCAGCAGGAGTAGGGGAGCGATTGTCCCCCTGTACTTGGCCCTGGCGAGCCTTCTCCTTGAGTACTGTGTTTGGTTTTGGGCCCCTCACTACAAGAAGAACACTGAGGTGCAGCAGTATGTCCAAAGAGCAATGAAGCTGGTGAAGGATCTAGAGCATAAGTTCCGTGAGGAGCAGCTGAGGGAACTGTGGTTGTTGAGCCTGGAGAAAAGGAGGCTCAGGGGAGACCTTATCACTCCCTCCAACTGACAGATAGAAGTAGTAGTGAGATGGGGGGTCAGTGTGTTCTCCCAAGTAACAAGTGGAAGAATGAAAGGAAATGGCCTCAAGTTTTGCCAGGGGAGGTTTAAATCAGATATTAGGAAAAAATTCTTTACAGAGAGTTGTAAAAGCACTGGAACACGCTGCCCAGGGAAGTGCTGGAGTCACCATCCCTGGAGGTATTTAAAAGATGCATCATTTAAAAGATGAGGGAAATGGTTTAGGGATTCTGGCAGTGCAGGGTGAACTCGATGATCTTAAAGGTCTCTTCCAAACAAAATGATTCTGGGATTCTGTAACATCTTGGCTACTGTTAGTGATATTTGTGTCCACAATGACTGAATGTGCTACAGCCTCAGAGAAGTTGAGGAAATCCAACAGTTGTCTGGCTCCTATACTATTACACATGACAGAGCAATTACAGCTTGGTAGGAGGTCATTATACAAACCCAAGCATAGCCCTATGCTCTAAGTGCTGAGAGTCAAGGTAGATATTTGACTGGATGTATTTAAATCATGCTACTCTCTCTGTTAACAAAAGCTCATAAAATTTCTAGAGAAAACAACACGAATTGGCACAAACTTCAAATCTCTCTAACTTATTCCAGCAGAAATCAAGCCTTTGCACAGACAGAACAGCATGGAGCCAATGCCCTGGAAGGCTGGCTGCTCTCCCATGTGTCTCTTTACTTCCTAGGACTCAAGTCATTAATCCTATATTGAGTTGTGCTGTTTAGATGTCGGGCTGTTGACACGTTGTTATGCTGTCCATCTCATCCAGAGCTCTCATACACAGTGCCGAGATTTTTCATGTAGAGGATGTCTGGGTCAAGTCCACTTGTCAAAATGACACGAGATTACAATGTGAGACTCAATCTGCAATACAGAGGTGGTGAAAAAACTTGTTCCCTTATTTTGTTCTTTTTATCCAGTTACAGTGTCACCTCTACTGCCAACACGCACACAGCGCCTAGCACTGGGGTGGCTGTACCACAATGCAAACAACAAGGAAGACGTGAAAATCTCACAGTGAGAAATACATAACACAGATATCCTCTATGTCCTGCTTTCAGCACAGTGCACAGTAACAGATAGCCGTATTCCCCAGTAGGAAATAAGGGAAAAGAGAAAGCTTAAGTTAGAACTGTGGCTTGGTTCTCGACAGAACTTTGATCTTACCAATCAGAAAACAATTCAACTTCAGTCTTTTCTTCTGGGCATTATGGCCAGGATCATACCAGAGGTCTAAACAAAAAAGATCTGTTCTAGCTCAAGTATTATTTATTCCCATGCTTTATTATTCTGTTTCATGGAGAAATGCAAGGACAGCATCTCATTAACTAAAGGAAAACAAACTTTTCTTTTCTAACATCATGAACGTGGTAGCTCTGCAATCAGGGCTAAGATTTAAAACACTGAATATATCTAGAGATACAATGTGGCAAGGAAACTTTTCACGCATTCAATATGAGATGACAGCACACAGATAAAATACTAATCCCTTGTTATCACCTCTAGGTACCAGGCTAAATGTAATTGTCAGAAATTCTCAGCAGAAGCTGACAGGATCAAGACACGGTTCATTTAGGGTCACTGGAAATTTCTGCTTCATTTGCATAAGCATTTTAGCAAATGCTTCAAGTCTGCTTTCCAGCAGAAGTTTAAGCAGTTAAACACAGTCACATATTAACAGCAAGCAATGGTTTGAGGCCCAGACCATCAAAAGGATCTAAACACCTACTGATTTTCAGGAAAGGCAATCCAGCATCTTAGTCCAGATGTCCTGCGAGATGGAGAAGTATAAATCTTTTTGAAGCCAATGTCTGTCCCATCTGCAGGTCTGTTTTATGGCAGTTAAGATGATGGTAGCGAATCAAGATCAAATTAGGGAAATACACTATTTGAGTTTTTAACTGTATTTTAACTCCCTGCTCTAACAAAGGATAAGGAACATTTTTTATTCTCTCAAGGTATGACAATATCCTCAGAGAAAATTCATATCAGATTTTGTATTTGGTATATTCTTTGTTTATTGTCTCAGTGTTCAGCCATTAGCAGTGAATCGTTGTGTTGTTTTACAAACCAGAAAACAACAACTACAAATAACAATCAGTCTCTGCCTCAGGACAAAAAACAAGCTGAAAAGAATTATCTGAAAATGTTTTAGAGATGCTTGCCAAAACCAGACTTACTGTTTATGGCCAGAACAGATGCCTGCTAATTCAGGTGGGCACTTAAATTGTAAAAGCAGGTTACATCTACAAAGTATCTCTGAGTCACCTGCACTATGGCCATGGATGTATCAGCCCATTCATCCAGCCTCAGTGAAAGGTGAAGAAAGGCTGCAGTGTCCGGTTTAACATTTTAGGCTGAGAATTATACTGGGATTTCACTAGGGTATGAAAACTACACAGTCCTCCAATAAGCAAACTCATAATTCCTGGACCTGATGTGTGATACTAAGGCTTTGGTTGTTGAAAACGTCTGAACCCCAGAGCTTTGACTATGTTTATATATAAATTCTTATGCCAGGGGTACAAAAAAGGTTAGAGAAGTGAACCAGAAGCCAGTTATAAGAGGCAGAACAATCCAGTGGTTGCTTCCCGACTTGCAAAGCAGAGAAACTAAATTTTCTTTCTTTTTTCAGAGCAACTTGCTTCCTCTGTTATCTGGCAAACTGACAGAAACTTCCTCTGCTTCATTTTCTTCACATGTAAAAGCTGATTAACAGTGCTACAAATAGTGTAAACCTTACTTCATCAATGTTGGCAAAAGGGTAGTCAAAAAGATAGTTTAAAGAAACCTTCCCCATATGGACTTTCTGTTAAAGATTCCTTTAAAATCATGGGCAGGGAATGGAGCTGGAGTTTCAGGGAGCTGCTCAGAGTTCTGTCTGGAAACCAGAAAAACAGCATTGCACCTCCGCATCCCTCAGCTTCCCCATCCATGAAACGGAGATAACAATACCAAGCTTCACTTTATAAAGCACTTTGCCTGAGGGTTGATAAAGTTACCTTCATATTGGCATCTTGCTTCTAGGAACTCTGTTTCCAGAAGAACACTATCACCACACTCTCCCACTCCTACTGAACACCCCTTTCATTTTGAAGTTATCATCTTCCTATTGTTCTAATGTTGTTAGCAACCCCTGTCAGGGACAGAGAGCTAAAATGAGCCGCAAAACCACAGACCTTCATTTAGAGACATATTCTGTTTAATAAATATGACTGTAAAAGCAATAAACAATAGCAATTATACATTACGCTACATTGTATTTAACGAAAGGGAAAAAGATGAAAAAGTACATAAAAAAAAGTAATTTTAAAATTAGAAATAGTTCCAACACTCTAAGAAAACTTTTTGATCAGCTTACTATAAAAATAAGTTGGCTAACGTTGGACTTCAGTGGGGAGTATTATACAGTTGCTGCCAAAACTTTCCATCTTTCTTAAAGCTGTAGACAATAACAAAGCCATTCAAACTGCTGCGTTTCTACCTGTCTTCAGAGAAACTCCAGAAAGAGGCAGAGGACACTGTGCTATGATTATCCTTTGACTACTATGGGTCTAATGTTACTCTTGATATCACCTTTTTTTTTTTGCCAGCAAGTAGATTGATTTGGGCTCATGCCCGTTTTGTGACAAAGGAATTCAAAACCACCACCACCAAACCCTTGCCCCAGGACTCTGGGTAATGCCAGCCATGCTGCTTTCTCCTGTTTTTGACTCAGGTTGCCAAGTGCAACGTCTATTGAACAAACCCCACTCACGTCAGGAATCATGGTGCCTCCTAAATGATTATGAACTGGCCTCTATTGGCCTTCACCTAATGTACTTAAGTGTGTATTAGTTATTGCCTTTCTCCCTCTGCACTTCAAACCAAGATCCTGGTGCTAGGTTTACCTGAGTTGGGTTGGAAATCAACAGCTGCCAGATATCCGGTGTCCTGGGAGGACTTGTCCGAGGTATGCTAAGCTTGCTTTCCTGCTGTTCCCTTGCATAGTCTATGCAAACATGTCCTGCGGCCTCATTTCTAGTTCCAGTGTAAGATACAAACTTATGTTATTGGTAAGAAATCGAACCTTGTACAAGAGCAGTCTTGTGGTGCTGGGTCTCAAAATGCCTGGCTACAATCTCAGGTCAAATCCTTCTTTATTCTCTCTCTTCTGCCCGGAACGGCAGTAGTTTGCAGATCTGCAACCAAGGGAGTTTGCCAAGAAGGCGCTTAGATTTTTCCTTGCTCCCTATTCTATGGACAAAGTGTCTTTCAAAAAAATTACAGTCCTTGGCGTCACTCCCAAAAGGAAGAGATCTCCTGGGACTTTCCCAGACAAATCCAAACATCAGTCCTAAATGCAGCTGAAGGTGTTAACATGGCTTTCTCTTAGCCAAAATTGAAGGTGTAAGGCTGGTACAAAGTACAGTGTAAGTTCATGCTGGCAATAACTTCCTGCAGCTGCAGTACGGACAGACCTTCCTGCCTATAATGTATGCTAGCTCTGTTCTGTCCAAGGTCAGGAGGCAGAACGTTATCTCTCGATAGTGGGTTGCCTTGGTGCAAATAGGCTAAAAAAGCTGTTTAAGAAGGAGCCTGGCCTTGCAGCTGGGATCACCCACAGTTGCACATGGTCTCCTTGCAGCCATGGGGCACAGGCAGCAGCTGCAGCTAGAAGAACGAAGGGCAGAGTCCAAACAAAGACATAAACAAGACTGACCAAGAATATTTTCAGTGCCTTTAAACTCCAGTGTGATTTTTTGTGTCCCCTGTGAAAGTCTGCTGGGGCGGCTAGCCCTACCACAGCCCAAAGTGCTAAAAGAGCAGTTAAATCTAAAGCCAGGAACCCTAAACACCCCCTCCCACCTCCCCCAGCCCTTCTCCCCCCACATTTCAGCCCACCCTTCTCCCTAAAGAAGAGACCCCCATGCATATTGGCCTATATCATTATGAATTTTCTACAAATTAGAGACAGATCAGAAAAAAGAGTGGAGGGGGAGGGGAAGGGCCGCAGGAGTGAATAGTGGTACCAGTTCCTTTCCCCCCACCCCCCACTAAAATTGAACACCTGTACAATGCAGTTCCACTATGGTCTTAGTATAATGTCCACATGCACAGGCTTAAAGCTAAAAACCCTTTGTCATCTGAAGAATTAAAAAGTCCAAATGCAGTGAGCTCTCCTCTTTTTTTAGATATAGATATATATCGGTGTCCACAATTCAACCGTTTACATAGGTAGGGATTTCTTTTGTGCTCTGGGGCTCAGCAGCTGTGGAAATACTTCCTGTGACGAAGAAAGAACAAAACAAACGAGTCAGTAAAATAACACACGTGTTTAGCCAAAGAAGATGTTAGAAGGCATCACCTTGCTGGCCTTTGGGATTCAGCTGTTCCAGACTGACATGTTCTTCCCAGAAATGTTTTCTTGTCACTCAAAACACTGAAGGAGATGTCCTGTCCTTTTGCTAATGAAGATGATTCACCCATGTTGAACAGAAGGGGGAGAGGCCAGAGCAGAGGGGTGGAGGGAAGGAGGGGCTGAGGTCTTCAGAGGAAATGTGTAACTCATTTGCAATAATAAAAGTGTTGAAGATTTAATAAATAACCTTAAAGTTTGCATTTGCAAAATAAGAGCCTAAACCACTCACAGCCAGAAAATAGGAACCGTGGTTTTTGCTGCCAGAGTTTAGAGAGAAAATTAAATGATCCAGGGATGTTCATTCAGATTCTTCCAAGGAAGGACCCCTGAATGTTAGTCAAAGGGGTTGAAAAAACCTGGCTTCTGAACAAGCATACATATGAGAAACACCCAATTACAGTCGTGCTTTGTTTTCCCAAAAGAAAGAAAACTCATTAAGAAAGAAATTGCTGATTTCCAGAAACAGATGAGATGGTTGTATAGGCGAGTGAAGAGCTTTCGCACTTTCTATTCTGTTCACACCTAGGTCCAAACCTTTTCATTTTGTCAATGAGCTCTGATTCAGTTTCCTCATTCATCTTACTGGCAGGATGGAAAAATACTCTTAGTAAGTTTGTTGGACTGATTCCTTTTGACAGAGAAATGAGTCTGTGTATGCCACACATTTACCTTTTGTGCTTGCTAGAGCAGTTACAGGTGCAAACCAAGGAGTTATAAAAGGCCAACTTCTGGTTCAACACAGTGTCCAGTAGCACAGCTAAGAAATACACAAAATGCTGGGTATTGGAGAAAGCCAGAAATGCTGTAGTTGCACCAAATGAAAACCTACCCCCAAAACAGGCTTTTGCCTACTCTTACCCTAGAGGCTTCAAGGTCTTAGGTTCCAACACCAACAAGGGCAGTTTTGAAGTCTGCATAGAGCTAGCAGACAACTGACTTGCTGCTTAAGTCGGAGTGACCTGTGAAAACACGTGTT
>NW_010408861.1:45940-61495 GCF_000710305.1 Buceros rhinoceros silvestris | reverse complement strand
CACCTGGAACAGCATGAACCACAGTCATGACATTCTTTTAGAAAGGGGAAGCTCAAAGTCCATCTAACTCTAGAAAGAGAGTTCCTGACCTGAAATTGGGTGTTTCTCCCTTAGCATCTTACATCAATTTTGCCTTGGAGGCTTCTGGGGGAAGAAGAAAAAAAAAAAAACAAAACAAAAAAAAAGAGGAAAAAAGAATTGTTAAAATTTAGGACCCACCGCTCCGGGTCTTGGCTTGAAACCTCTTGGTGATCCACAAGCCTTTTGGAAGTCCTCTGTCCAGACTACCTTGGTTGCACTTCCTTTCCTTGGGTTCTGGACTGTGGCCAGGGGTTGCTCTGTATGGGGAACACCACATGGGAAGGTTGGTCCCCTCACTCCGTCCTGTGTTCTGCTAAGCAGGGATGTCCAGGTCTGCTGATGAATAACTGCTTAAAAGCTTTTAATAGCTACCATAGCTCTCTTAAGTGAAGAGGTGAGGAGAGATCAGTACTGATTGCAGTGGAGCTTCCAGCTTAGACACCATTTTTATCAAGAGACTTTTTTTTTCTCCCAGATTGTTTCACAGTCCACAATCTTAGCATATCACATTCCCTTCTTTAATTGCCCTTCCCCTTGCTCCCTCTCTGCAGCAGCTATGACTCCAAGCCTGCTTTAGCAAACACCTATACATTTTAGGGACATCCTTAGGTGGGAGCTAAGGTTTGGTTAAGCTCACAAAATTGTTCAAAACCTGGGATCTCAGGTATGACTATGCTTCACTCCCAAAACAGCTATAAACTTTAATTCTTCTAAAATACGTCCATGTCCTTATTTGCAGGAGTCCTGTACCATACTTCTGGTCTGGGTCTGCAGAATTGTCATCTCACTAGTGACACTGAGCAATGCCCAACAACACTGTCTTCAGAGAACCTGTCCCCAGGCTGAAACTTCCTTTCTCCATCCCAACACTTTTATGCAGCTGAAAATGTATAAGCATGATCCCAGTATGCCAGCTCCAAGTCCATTCACTTTAGGTCTTATGAAAGACTGCTTGGCAAATCTGCAACCACGGAGGGCAGTTGGAGAGATCAGCCTGAGGGCAAACCCAGCTGTCCAATGGCGAGGTCCCAGGTTTTGCTCCATTTCCCTGGGAATCAGCCAGGCTAGCATTGCTGCTGGCAACAAGGTCTGGCACAGCACAAAGGCCACAGCAGTCAAAACATCAAAAAATATTTACTGTTTAGATCTGACTTACCAAATCACCTGCTCACCTCCATGTTCCAGGTGCGGTTTAGCCCCGCAACTACATCAGCCCCAGCAAAATAAAATAAATTGCCTTATAGTCAAGTTAAGTGCTGGCAGGATTTTTGAGAAGGGGAAGAGATCTACACAGAGCAACTAGGAGAGAGAAAAAGCCTGAGGTTGTTCCCCTCCCTTTCACCACACGGCCGTGAGGGAGAGGGAAGGGTTAGCGAGGTCTCCTGTAGCAAAACTAATGCTGCAGCAGAGGAGGGTGGGAGAAGGAGTGTGCAGGAATATGGGAAGGAGGGAAGCTAAGAAAAGGGTTAGCCAATTATAAGTCAGAGTCTGACCAGCTGCAGGATGCTGCAAGTTATTTACCTATGGGCTGGACTTCCAACTTCTCATCTACTAGTTGCTCAGGGCTCATCAGCTCACTTTGAGGGACATTAGGTATGCTTTCCCTCTGACTGACTGGACTGACCATCTCTTGATCTTTTTCATTCTGCATCTGTGCATATATATTAAGGCCAGGAATCTTCCTAAAACATTAACAGAAACCATCATTGTGGGGTACTCTGGCAGACGATGTAGTATCAGCTTTTACAACCCAAGAAACAAATGACTGCAGAAAAAGAAAAACCAGCAAAACAAACACTAGCCATCTCAGTGAAAGGCAGCAATGGGGAGAAGGAAATGGCTCAAGGAGGGTCATACCTTTTGAACTTGTAGATTACAAACACGGCTAGTCCCACAAAAACAACAGAGAGGAGCATCAGCATAGCTGAACCACTGTGACTGGGAGTGAGGTCCGCCAGGGGAGCTGCAAGAGACAGGGGGAAGGTTAGAGCTGCTCCCAGCCTGGAGTGAAAGTTTGTCCCTCCAAAAACACGGCTCATTCTGCCTTTATTGCACTTGTAGCAGGCATCTGACCACATGTCTCCAGGGCTTCTCTCCCTTTCCAGTCAATATAGGAAGATCACTCAGGTCACTGGGTTCAGATCACTCGTGGTGCTCAACCTACCCCTTGATGTGAAGTCCCATACCTTTCTCCCCAGAGGCCTCTCTTTTCTTGTTTATTAGAGGGCTGCCTGGATCATACTTGCTCATATTGAAAACTCTTACCTAAGGTAGTTGCAAATGAGGTCACTTGGGTAACAAAAATGGCATTTTCTGGACAATTCTGGGGCTAATTTGTCACGCTGACTTTCTACTTTGCTTAGCTTAGAGCTAGTTTGAGTGGCTCCCAATTCATAGTGAATAATGAGCAACTGGTTCCTCAATGTTACTGAAGCTACGATGCTCACCAAATTTATTGTTCTCTCAGTCCTTTTCCCGACCCAAAGTCCAGTGCCCTTTACAGACACTGCCTCAGCATCCATGCCTTATCATGGCAAGCTCTTCTCACACCTCTGACATTTTCAGTTTCTTCCTTTAACCCTTTCCTACTCTTCTGAAAAAGTTCTACTCTCTTTCCCCTGGCACCGTGCTCACTCTCCCTCAAGTCTTCAGTGCAAGAGTGCCCAGGTTCAACAAAAAAACCAGACCAAACCTGACCCTAATCAAACAAAATGCCTCTCTGTGCTTCTCCTCAGAGTTTTGCTCACCACCTTTTTGCCCCTTGCAAAATAAGGCCACACAAAACAGCTGGAAGTGTGGCTTTCCCACAAAGTACACTGTGTTAAACAGAGTTTCTGATCTTCATACACACACACAGAAAGGTGTCTAGCATCCAAAAAGGGACACACATAGGTACAGCAGTCTCAGCTGTTCATGCAGACACTAATATACTGTAGACAGACATGCAGCTGTAGCTGTGCCTTTACACATTGCTAACGCACATAGCAGATACATCCTCACTGACCACCTCTATCTGGCATTACACGCAGGTGTAGGTAGTGCCTTCCTCTGCAAGGCAGTGACAGTCCGCTGGAACTGCTGTCATACACATCCTCTTTCTGTTGCCTCTCTTCACATGCACTGAACAGACCCATCCGAAACCAGAGGCAGAATCACAAGAAAACATGCACACACAAGTGAATACTTACTCAGGCGCACACGTCGTATGCACACACACCAAAATTTACAGAGAAGTGAAAAAAACCCTTCCCACAACAACCTCAGGAAGGTGAGGCACTGGGGTGAAATGATGCGTTATTATGAATTCCTCACAAACCTCCAACTCTGCGCTGTTTATGTCTGTATTTTGTGGGTTTCTGCAGTTCTGTGGGATGACAGAGTGGCTCTCCAACTCATTCAGGCTCAGCATCACACAGTGTTCTTGTTATAATGCTGTGCTGAGAGTCTGGTAATAAACAGCTATTTAACTGCTTTGTGAGGAATACTGGCATATTTTACTTTGCCTTAGAGCTGAGGTTGGTGTCTGTTGGGTTGGAGACGTAGGGTTGTTGGTTGTCTTTTTTTCATGAGAAAAAGGAATGAACATGATGAATGGATTATAAACTGTTGTTCATAACTGCCATAAATTAATCCTTCCTCCAGTGTGGCCTGAACAAACAGACAGAGGTGTCAAAAGTGCTGAAGCCAAAGCCTGTCATTTTTCTGTGCTCCAGAGAATGCACATACATACAACACACACACAGAGGCTCACTTCTACAGGTTCTGCTTGAACATTCACACCAACCTAATTTAGACATCTGCACTTTTGTTTCCTGCAGCTTCTCTGCTGCAGAAATTGCTGCTGTGCATGGCCAGGCACGAAAGAAGGAACATACATGTGCACTGAGGCATGGGAACATAGATGTAGGCATAGCATACGTACATGTGCACTTACAGAAACACATATTGAGCTTTGTCGTTCAGTCAGTTACAGCCCACAGCTGCCCAGAGTCCAAAACAGTCATAGTGAAAAGGCTGGGAAAGCAAGGATACCACACAGACCAGAGCAGCACCTCTAGAACATGAGCATCCCTGTGGATTGTGCTTTCCAGGGTCTGCTTCTGGTGCTGGCTTACATTCCAAGTTTTCCTGCCTTGTTTTATTTAATTTTTTATAAAAGCATGGATTTCAAAAGGACAATTATTCTTCTTGCTTGACAACGAAGAAAAAAAAAATAGTTTTCAGCAGCCAAGTAAATCTCTCTTTTGGTGTTTTGTCAAATTCTAAACAATTCCCAACTTCTGATGTCATGAAATTGGGCCTTTTATTTAGACAGGGAACTGAGTCATGATCTTTGCAGCTTGATGAGGAGTCATATTCCCTCAAAGACCTCCCAGTGGTCTCTGGGCTTTTTAATATCTAGTTTGGCAGCCCAGGCTCGTTTTGCATTTTTACTGAATCATATTTCTGCAACAGAAAAAAATCCTGTAATGTTGCTATATGGCACTGTGAAGCCAGTTGCAGCAATCACATCTCACCAGCAGCTTCAAAGAGAAGTATAACAAAGCCTACCTTACAGGCAAAGTGACTGTTTGCATCTGTTATGGACAAAAAGTATTAATTCCTAGTGCATGTGTTTGTTAATACAAATAAAAATGTGCACTTTTGGTGAGCACAAAGATCATGTATTTTTCCATAGCATATCTGAGCAGAGCATGCTCTGCTTCAGCATGAGCTATTAAGAATCAGGGCAGCACATGTCTGGAGGCCATACTAGTACTTAGCACAACAGTATGCCACACTATCCTGCCTTTTGGTTCATTCAGGGTGGCAGGTCTTTCAGGATTAGTACCCCAGAAGAGTGCTACAGTACCATCACTAACTATCTGGCTTCGGGACTGGAGCGACCCAGCTTTTAGCCATCTCTGAGCATGGATGGAACAGCTGGGGACCCTGTGCACTCCCTCATGGAGAGATGCCCAAAATTGCTCTCTAAGAAGCTGCAGGAGGCTCCTACATACAGCACAGAACTTGGATGCAGATTCATCTTGTATTAAAGTCAGGGCTGGATATGTGATTTTAAGTGTCATCTGTTTATACTACGTGAAATCAGGAATGTCCCTTCAGTAGCAAAGGGTAAAGATAAGCCTTTCCCAGGAACAACTAGTGTGATCCTTTCTAACTAAAATTTTTAGAAAAGGCCTACAGGATATTCCGGGCCAGAGTAGTCATCTGTAAATGTTAATTTGGGATTTGATCTTGACCTTAATGAACGTTGACTGAAATTGAAAATAGACATGTGCACTGGCAGAGTACCTGCCCAGAAACAAATTACAAAAACGTTGAGCAATTGCAGGTAACTCCATGTTTGAAGCTCACATTAAGATGCTTTCAGATGTGCTTAATTTAAAGAGATGGGCACTAAGCATCTTACGAAAGTACATATATCACCGGTCATCATTGAAAATTCAGGTTGAGGAATGCTTGTCTGATGACAACCATTATGTAAAATGAATTTAAATCTTAAATGTAATTCTTATCAATTCTTCTGTGTCATATGCCTATTACTTTCTTTATTTTTACAATCTAGAGCAGAAAAAACAATCAAACTGACTTCTCAAGCTGTTGTGGTTTGGTTTTTTTTTTTGAGATTATTCAGCTGTGCTACATCTTTGCTTTTTCATGCTTTTGGTTCTAATATTTGTAAAAGTAAGTATCTGATCATCTGTTCCATGGCTAATGGAAAGCAGAAACACAGCAATATTCCCAAGGCAGATATTAGCAAGTTCTACTTAAGAAAAATGAAATATTGAAAACACCAAGGCTTTCTTCTGAGGAAATTTAACTGCAGTCGCATTACACCCTTTCTTAACTGTCTCCTTTTCCCCTCTCTTTATGGACAAGGCAACACACGGACTGACACCAGCTTGGGCAGACCTGTTCATACCATAAAAAGCTTTTTGGAGAGTAGTTTGCTGGTAGAAGTGCACTGAGGCTTTTAGTTTGCAAGTTAGCAAAAGAAGCTGATACCAACTGATCAGAATTATCAGCTGCTCCTGGAGAAAAGGAGTTTGTAAGAATCCTGAGCACGCATTTGTTCGTCCCACCTCTTGTAATAGTTAAACAGGGCCTTGTGCTGTGAAAAGAGGGTTTAGCATACAGAACAGAGACACACACAACTTTGGAGACGGCTCATTTTGAGATAGGATTATATAAAGTCCAAACTGCCTAATCTTATGTTTGTGTGTACGTAAATTGATTCTAGTCTTTCGGACTGATGGACAACTTCTGAACTGTGCTTAGCTGCTTTGAATGTTCATTGACTATAATATCTGTATATATCCAAGGCTAGTTGGTAGCCTTTGCACTGTGTGATCCAGACTGAATATGCTGTGGTGCTGCTTATCTGTGGAGACAGCCAAGAAGTACAGATTTCTACTGCTGCTCATACTGCATTTCCAACAACAACAGCAAATTCCCACACGTATGTAAATAAAAGGATCAGCTGTACATGCAAAGGACATTATATCTTTTTAGCATAATAAAGAAAGGGGAGGTGGAGCAGGCATTTTAACGTCTGTCTGTAGACTGAGTTGTTATTGTGACATAAAATTAAGAGATGTTTAAAATATAGCTGTTAGCACACTGCTACCATCAAGGAATATATTGCTTGCTGTGCTACAGCACAGAGAGGGTGTGCACAGAGAGGATACTGACCTGCTGTTAAATGGGCAGCATGGACAAGGATTTGAACCCCTGGCTTCAACTCAAAATGGACCAGGTTTTGGTTCAGTTTCTGGATCAGTGTCTCAGAAATCTGGAAAAAAGGATAAAATAAAAAATCATTTGTTTCTTGATCATTGGTTTAGATTGCCAACAAGTGGGTAGGAAATGGAGTTGTATGCAGAGCAAGATTTTACAAAGGCACCAGAGTTTCTGAGCACAGTTTCCTATCACCTTACAAAGAGGCAGTTTGTGAAAGCTGAACACTATGTCCAGTCCTATGTCCAGAGTGGTTTGTGCATGGTGAGCAATGACATAGCAACAAGTTGTCCTGGAGCACCTCTGTAGGAGTGGCCCAGTAGCAAGTGATCCCCAAAGGACCATTACACCTACCTGTATACCTGTCTGCAGGACCAGCCAGCATCAGCACATCAGTGAACTCCATTTACTATTTAAGCAAAGAGAAGCATTTAAATTGTTAACACTCATAACTATATAACTATATAACTGCTCATAACACATAACTATTTGCTTTTCAAGTGGCCAGCTCCATGATCTTTGAGCACGTTCATAACGTGATATACCTGAATAAAAATGAATAGTTTAAGTCCTCACCCCAGCTTGCATTTAAATTTTGAGCTCTAAAACCAAATTTCATTTCATCCATCTCTGAGTTTCAAGCCAGCTGCTCCCTAATCCTTAAGTATGTACCAGAACCAGGTCAAGTCTGAAAGCATTTACCGACTACAATGTGGCTTAAATAAAATGCATGTTCCATCTACTCTTAAGGGTTACAGACAAAAAGACCATCCTCTTGTATTCTCTCTTTCATGGCATAGACATTTCACAGAGCTTTTAGATCACTAGATTATTAACTGACGACAACAACAAAACTCTAGCAGAAATGAAGCAGGCTATTCCTCCTTAAAGAACACAACAGAAATGAAGTATTTGCTGAGATAAGACGCCATGAAACCTGTATCTGTACAGTTATGAAGTCAAGCTTTGGTCCAATCTGTTGGTAAACATTCATTTTTTTAAAAGTCAGTTTGTCAAAATCTGCACAGAGCCACTTTCTCCATATCGCTCAGAATTATATCCGAGAAGTACCAGGCATGTTGCCATTAAAAGCAAAAAATTCAGATCCATTAATCAAGGAATGGAAGCCTAAAGACAAGATGTTGATAGTTTGTTCTGTCTTTTGTATACTCATTTGATAGATGTTTCATGTATTTAACATTTTCTTACAGCAGTGAGCAATTTTCCGATTCAACACAGCCACTGTTCTGCATGTTGGTTTTTTAGGGAGAGGTGGCTGGAAAACTGCAAATCCCGCCCCTTAACATGCAGTAGCTGAACATGTTGCATTTATATAGCCACACCAAGATCAAGAGGAACCGTATTCTAGTGCTCACCACTTAATTTAATTTGTTTTAAATAAATCCTTATTCCTTCTTGAAGATTAATGAAAAATTGTCAGAAAAAAGAACATTCCAATAATTTTTACACCATCTTTTCATGTTCTTCATTTTTGTCTGGTTGAGTTATTTCAGTAAATGCTACCCAGATATGATTAGATGTTCCTCGGCTATCATTCATCACAGTATGAGATTTATCTGCCTCTTTTATTTTTTTAACATTCTTAATAGTTCTTTCAATACTCTTGGCTTATACACTTCATTTCTGGCTGCTGATCACTTGAATAGGTGCCTTTGGTCCAATATCAATTTGGCAATAACTCTTACAGGCATTTTTAAATATATCTCTTCAAAGTTTACAATTTTTTCATGGCTGCCAGAATGAGCAGTAAATGTATTTCTTCCAACAGCAAGAAAAAATACCACCTGCTTACAAAGAGCCATCTGCTGAGCTCAGAGCAGCAGGGATGGTGACACAAAGATGTGCAGTACATGAAGAAAGCCCGGGAAGCAAATTACATCCCTCTTTAAGAATTTGAGCATATTAATAACCAAGATTGACGACTATAAAGAGTACTTCATCTCTAAAACTGGAGCAGCAGATGTAGATCAATATGCTGTAAACCAGGTACATTAATGACTCCTGGAAATAACGGGAAAAACATCATCCTGGCCATTTCCAGTCACAAATGTGACCTAACAGCTCTCCTCCATAACCCTGCAGGCATTATCTTCCGTTGTGCTTTCAGATCCTCATGCTGTTGGGGCAAGTGAGCCTATGAAATAATGACAACCACAGGACAATATACTGAAGAAAAGAGCCAAATAAATTGTGCCATTCTTCATCAACACATTGTGACAGCTGCACAAAATGGTCAGGGAAACAGCAGAGGTAAAAACCATACATGACGCCTTCTGTACTAAAAGAGGCTTTGTGTGATGTGTAACTGAGAATGCAGCTAGCAGGTATTGCTATCTGGTATTGCAGAATGGTTTCATCAAGGATTTGGGGAAGAAATGGAAGGACACCTTAAAGAAAATCAACATGAGAAGGGACCAGAGACTTTGTTGGGTGCCAGTGACATGAAGGAACACTGAGATCTGCCCTGTCATGGCTGAGGACTCCTGCAGTGCTGAGTGAAGAGGGAAAAACAGCACGGTCAGGGACTTTACAGGTGAGAGGTGCCATGGCAGCCTCCTAGCAGGTAAGCTGAGTGTGTGAGAGAAAGCTCAATCAATATTCTTGTCTGCCAAGCCAATGTGAAAAGGAATAATAGGAAGGGAAGAGGCATTAAGAGTGACGTAGTAAGAAAAAGTAAGAATGGCAGAAACAGTTATAACAGAAGTTTATTATTACTGTATTGCATTGTTTCCTGATTATGAATGAGGACCTCACTATGCTACATCCTGTACAAATGGAACTCAGAATAAAATGATTTCTGCCTGAATCCATCAATATCTCCACAGAAGCTTGAAATAGCCACCACTGTTCCAGGGCTGTATGCAAAGTGTCAAAGCAGGCAGCAAGTCTTCATGCTGCTCAGAGTATACAGCATATTTCCTTGGCTTAATTAATTATATGATCTCCCAGTGGCTTTTTGGGTGCAGCTTTTTTGCCTGAGTCTTTATGGAATCTGAACAAGTCAAAAATGAATAACAGCCTGAGACCTCCAAAAGCGCCAGAAGTTCTTGTGAGAATCAGACATCTGCCTTCCTCAGGCAGCTCTGGAGATTCCTGACACATACTTCTGAGGGAAGAACAGATGCATTCCAACATGTTTTTAAAATGTTTGCTTGCTTGGTACAATATTTTCATTTCTCTTTATGTGGAAAGTCAGCTTATCTTTGAAACAGACATATAGACAGTATACAAAGAGGGAGAAAACGGCATTTCTGTACTTCCAAAAATTACCTGAAATAGAAACCATGCACAATGGTTTACAAATGTCAGCATTTGAGGTTAACAAATAGGTTACACACAGCTAAAGGGCTAAATTCACATTGGGATTGGACACTGCTCTCCACAGTTGGACTTGCTGACGTTTCTGGTCCTCACATGGTCCCAAGGGGATCTATGAACTGCAGATCACTCGGCACACTCACCTTGCGATTGGAGAAGTGGCTCTTCTGCTTTTCTTATTCTGTCAAGTCTTCTTCTAGCTCAGTGGATCACAGGTTATCAGACTTTAACCTAGGAGTGGTTCTAACTCATATAATGTGTTTACAACATTAATGAAGTGTCTTTGAAGTAGATGTTCACACAACAGCTGATCTCGGTCACTGAGGTAACAACAAGGTTTCAACAGGAACTTTTGGGTCTCCCTTTATTTCTGCAGTCGAAGTGGTACCATGGATGCATTTTTGTTTATAAAGCTGATAAGGAAACATCAAAGTACTTTGGCCTGTTTCAAAAACAGGTATGCAACTCCAAATGAAGAGCTAGACCTTCAGCTAGGGAACATGTTGGCCTCAGGCCTGTCCTTGTTCCTCTCTCACTCCTGGAGATCCAACTAACTCAGTTGAAGACAAAACTTCTTAAGAATAGCAACATCCTAATTTATAGTCTTCAAGAGTCTCCGTTGTGAAAATAATTAGCTTTCAGAATTAGTTTTGGTCCTTCACTGAGCCTCATTGACTTTATCTGCTTCATTTGCAGAATTAAGCATGATGTGCAAAAATAATTCAGTAATAGAAACCATTCTTCATGTATCATTTTTCATCAAAGGACACATAATGAATAATAATAACAGACAATTTGTGAAAGAAAAAAGAGATTCCAATTTAAAAATGGAACAAAACAAAAATTAATTTGGCTTCTCTTAGCATTTTCTCGGAACTAGGTCTGTGAAAGAACCATGTGCATCAAGAAACAGAATTATCACTCAGAAGGGCATTTTCCCATAACTTTACTGAATTTTGAAATCTCTGTTGTAAATTGGTTTAGGCTAATTGAATGTGATTCAACTGTGCCAGTATGAACTACCTAAGAATCTAGATCATTTTATAGATACTGAGTAAGGATCTCAGCTAATGAGAGCTACACCTCAATTCATTGAGTAAATCAATAAACAACTAAGGAAAGAATTATGCGCATTGATTGGTAGGAAGCAACTTGAATCAGTATTACAAAAGTGAATCAGGTACAAGGTCTTCTGGGTCATATTATTCCATTCTCTCCCCACCTGTCTTTGTTTCTTAAATACTGGCCCAACCGTCCCTAAGCCCCCAGTCGAAGACTTGGTCTGTGTACAAAGGTACAGAAGTTAACAGAATCTCTCCTAGTAAACACTAGATGATTTAATCCTCTTCCTGGAATTTGATTTCCAGGACTGACTGGCACCATTTTCTGTAAGATTTTTAAGTGTTCACTGTCATGATCTTGTTGCTAAAATATTTTGGTGACAGGCACATCTGAAATACACCAGAGAAAAGAAAAGTAGTGAAAGTAAATATGCTAAACACTAAAGCTTAGGAGGATGGGTGAAAAAGAAGTATATAAAAGATAGATGCTCCATCAGCTACAATGAAGCAGAAGATTTACAACTAAATCTGCTTTAAGGAAAGAATCCTAAGACATACAGGCTTCCTGAATGTCACTCTCCATAGCCTTAAATTTGCCAGAGGTATTTCATCTCCTCAGTTCATCACTGCCCATTTGATATTTAGTTGTCCATGTCATTTCCCATCTCTTTGGCTAGATACAGATACTGGCCACAGCTGCACCATGTTGAGCACAGCTGGCTAACAACCAGCTGGTGTTGCCATTTGCCAGAGACTCCATCGTGCTTGCTAAATTGCTGATAGCTCTTTTCAGAGAAAAGATTAATGGCTTCAAATGCCATTAACTAGTTGCTCCTACATCTATTTTGCAATCTGCTTTTACAGTTATTTTAAGCAGGCCAGGTAAAAGCATGCAAATGGAGAACTAAAGGGGAACGCATGAAAACACTGAATCCTTCACTTGATATGAAAGCATCACTTTAGAATTCTCGTGTATCTTCTGATACATTTCATTTGACTAACAGGAGACACATTTGCTATGTTTGACCAAAAGCCTCCACTAGAAAACAATGTGGAAAGAAGGTAATTTAAAAATGCATAAATAAAAAGTTATTCCTTCAGAATCTTCCTATAGAGTAAAACCATACACTGAAATAGAGCATCTCTGTATTTGTATCACTCCCCCCTACTGAATTGTAAGTAGAATATCTTCCTACCACACATCCATTTTTCAAAAATTACTCAAAATTACTTGAACTGCTACTAATTAGAGGTTCTCCCCTCACTGAAAAGAAAGAATTCAATTGAAGTGGCAGATCTGAATTCTGTAATTATCACATTCACCAAGGCATCATAAAGATGGTGTAACAACTGCATGGTAATTCTGGGTGTCTGTTTTTGCAAGATTTGGGTTATTTTAGCGGTGTTGCAGTGACCACATGCAAATTAAATATCAGTGTTTTACAACTGCCAATTACTTCTACATATGTAAGCAGGTTGTTAGTCTGTCCTCAGTCACTGTGAAATAAAGCAGGGGAACCAACTGACCCACTTACCAAAACAAAAAACCCCAAAAAACCAAAAAAAAAAAAAAGAAAAGTCCCAACATTTTGAAATTTCAAAAATGTTTTAGGACCCACTTAC
This sequence comes from Buceros rhinoceros silvestris, assembly GCF_000710305.1. Taxonomy (NCBI): domain Eukaryota; kingdom Metazoa; phylum Chordata; class Aves; order Bucerotiformes; family Bucerotidae; genus Buceros; species Buceros rhinoceros. The sequence continues at coordinate 48,650 of NW_010408861.1, read as the reverse complement.
CAAAACAAAAAACCCCAAAAAACCAAAAAAAAAAAAAAGGTAAAGTCACAACATTCTGAATATGCAAAATGTTTTAAGATTCTGCAGGATGAAAAGGCCTTTTGATTTTTATGAACCTGTGAAGAATAAGTTTACACTGACTACAGAAAGCAGAGTGGATCAAGCAATCTGAAGTCCTCAGAAATTCTGAATTTATGTATTAGGTGGAATTGCCCCCTGCTGCACATTGAGAAAACTTCCCCAGCCTCATACATAGAGTTTTCTTTCAGCTGTCAAGAGCAGCTGAGCTTTTAAAAAGGTACTTTAGTCTCCCATGGGAAATATCAGGAATGCAGAGTTCACATTTCTAAATGTAATCTGCAAACATATATGACAATAATTGGTACAGCGTACAGAAGAAAAATAATTTGGGGCATCTGAATGAGAGTAGTACATCAGCTCAAGGAGAAAATGACATCTACCATCTAACCACAATCTCAGCAAGAAGATGAGACAGAAATGCACCACCCTACTGGAAAACTGCACGGAAATGTGTAATTGTCAGGTATGATGCAGGGCCTAGGACAACTTCCACAGTCCCACTAACACTGTACACAACAATTCATGGCTTACTATGTTTAGACTCATAAAATACAAATGGCACAGAGTAGCATTATAGGCTTTGACAGATGGGAGACTAAGACCTAGATTTTCAAGTGACAGTAGACATCCAGCTGCCTTGAAGCCAATGGGGATTATGTACCTAGACACCACAGAGCAGCTCGACAGCGAGAGCTAAGGTATGCTTAAAAAGTCAAATGAGTATGTATCAGGTAAACACTGCTAATTCTCCCTGAAGGGAAAACAGCAAGAAAGTAAGCCCCCCATCGTCATTAGGTATGTATCAGATTTACCAGGAAACACGAAAGTCCAGGAGTCCACACAGACCCTTCATTGATACCTATGGCAGAATAATGGTCTAGGCTCAGGTGACAAAACACAGCTTGGTTTAGCAAGTCACCCAAAAACCTCACAGGTGCTCTGTGATAGACATGGCCTTCAGCAACTTCAGGAGTTGAATTCCCTCTATGGCTACTGTTTCTATCACTTCTGCTTTCCTCCTACTCCACCAGCTGTCTTTAGCCTTGCATGTTCTAACTAACGAAGGTCAGCATGCACCACGTGCATGATTCACATGGCTTCTCCCTTTCAAACCCAGGTGGATGTGCAGAACATCAAGACCACAGACAGTCTCTTGCCTCCGTTCTGCTACCTGGTATGTGAAGATGCTGGATTCAGGGCTATATCACCCCACCCATGTCATATGACTACAAGTACACATGCTGCATTTAGAAGACTCTAATAGGAGGTGAAGAGAAGGAAAGGCTTTTAGCACACTTTGTTCTCCTGATAAATCTGTGCTTACAGTGTGCATGGTGGGTTTTGTGCCTTTCTGTGGTATTTCACTCAGTTTCACCAGCTTTTGAGTTTAAGAATGAGTTAGTTTTCCCCTCCCTTGGGAGCTGAAACAAGGGCTTTTGCAGAATAGAAGCATTAATTTCTGTAACTCCTTTCACCTGATCTATTCTAACTGCAAGTTTTCCAGGGACAGAAAATATTTGTCACTATGTCTCTGGACAGGCTCACCATGAGTCTCAGGTCTGGAGGGTACCTTCCACATGTAAAAGGAATCTATATAATTAACTGCTTCCCTAAGAAACCTTATTGCATCGCTGTGTTTGAGCAAACTATTTCCATTTTGTTCCTGTATACTTTGCAGTTTCACTTCCAAATTAGAAAACACCATCCAGAACTACAGCTCCTTTGGGTGTGCACCTGCAAACACAAACTCACATGCGTGCCTTTGAATAGCTTGTTGCTTGCTCCTGAACACAAACCCCATTTCTGTTCCTGCCAGAAAAGAACACCATACGTCACAAAGTACCTAAGAAGCAACTTAAGCTGTCAACAGAAAAAGCATCTGCTCCCAGTACTCCTCCCAGTGACTTCAGCACAGGGAAAAGATGTTGAATGGGCTCCGAACCACTTTGGGAAAGGCATAGTGAAGGCTTATAGGCCCAGTGGATGACCAAATAGGAGCAGCATCAGACTATGCTTCAGAGCTGAGGGCAGTGATGTATTTTTGGGGCCCTCCTTAGGCAGTTCCCACTGAAAACAATGCCATTTTCTACTGGAAGGGGAACACAGTACCTGAAGACTAGAAAGAAAAACATTCTGATCATCCTGATGGGAGCAGGGGAGACACTTTGCCACAAGAAACAGCTGGTTGCAAATGGCAAATAGTTTCTCTTTTGCCAAAGGTTACTATTTGGACCCTGTAGGATGCCAGAATAGTTGCTGGAGTCTCACTGAAAAAGACATTTCTTCTTGTCCATAAAAAGGGTCATATTCTCATGAGGGTTTACTTTCTCCACAGCCACAGAGACTCTTTTTTTACAAGAGGTAAAAAGAAAGGGACAGTGAGAGGGAGTAACTGTCAAAATACAATAATGCTGCGTGTTGGAGGGGGGCTGGGTCAGGTGTAAATTTGAAAGTTTATGGACTGGCTTCCTTGCCAATTTGTGATGGAGGAAAGGAGAAAGGGAATGAAGAAGAAAGGTTTTGCAGAGCAGTAAATCTCCACCTTTTTTTGTTTATTACGTGGGTGGTAGAAAACGGCAGAGGAAAGTTATCTGTCAAAAAAGATGATGGCTAAGGATGCTGAGCAAGG
>NW_010408861.1:40573-45796 GCF_000710305.1 Buceros rhinoceros silvestris | reverse complement strand
GGTCAATACCACCAGCCAGTAACAGGTCAGGCACATAAAAAGGCTACTGAAAACAAGAATACAAGGGAAAGATACTGTTGATATACGCACTGACAGGAAGACTTCACCCATTCAAAAATTTGAGGGACGAATCCAAAGAGTAGCAGGTACCTAGTAATGCTGAGGATTTTGCCAAATCACTGAGGCTGTGAGGTGATGACACCCTCTACCTCAATGCCCATATAGCGCATACCAACACAGGGTATGTCTGCTTGAGCCATGGACATGCTGTATGGAAAGGCGGAGGTACAGGAGTGCTTCACTCATGGCTAGTTATCTTTGTCCCTGGAATCTGAGGTGATAAGCTGAGAGATATTTCAGGATTTTTGCCCAGCACAGTGTTTTGTCGTTTAGTCACAATCATGCTAAACCCACCTGGTGAGCAGGACCTCTTGGGTCTGCAGGGAGACACAGTCCTCCAGTTGTCATAACCTACTTTGGCCTTGGACAGAAAAAACAATCCATAGTGGCTGAATCCCACTGCCAGCATCATGAAGAGGGCAGGCAGATAATCCAACACCACCCTGTGCCTTACAGTAATGAAGTTCTGATCTGCCCAGCTCTGTCCTCCAGTGTTTCCTAGACTCTCGACAGCCTCATAAACTTTGCCTTATGAGGATACTCCAGTTCATGTTGGAATCATCCCCTAAATGTTTCTGCTTTCTTTCTACTTCCCTGAAGTAGAACTTCTAAGGGAGAGACATGACATCATACAAATTTATGCTAATTTAACGTTACTGAGGGAACCCAGATGTGAATCTCAATTCCTACATACAGCTCCAAAGCCTGTTTCCAGTGTTTGGGAGAAAAAGAAAAAAAGCCACACCAATGCCCAACAAAAAAACCCCAACCAAAACTTACAAACCAAAGATGATGTAGCACGTATCACAGTCATTGTTCAGCCCCTAGTGAACCAGATGCATTTGTACCATAATTAATTGTTCCAACCTCTCTTGGAAATCCCACAGATATATACATATATACACAAATGCATAAACATACACTTCTCCAAGTAATGGACACAGTACCTGCTCCAGGTCTGCTGCTCTTCTTTTATTTTGTCCTGTGGCATCTTGATACGGTAAAATGAAGAGTTCGGCAGATGTGGGCAGACCAGGGAGCACTGCGACCAGAATATGCTTGCTTGAAATACCTATTGCCTGATACACGGACAAATAATGGACAGATAAACACTGGGTGTGGCACTGAGTGATGACAGCTTCTTTGCTAAGGCATCACAGTACTTCTACAAATGATTTGGGGTATATCTGGTACAACGTGGAGAATCTTGTTAAAATCAACTTCAGGTAAAAAAGTTAGTTTAATAATGTCCCATCTAAGCTATTTTACCATCTTCTCCGGTAATATATGCCTGGTCCTAAGGCAACAGAGATAATCGGACACGCTAAAAGGAGCTCTTAAGTAACAGTTGCATACGCTACAATTTACTTTATCTAAATTTAGATATTTTAAAGGTCTCTGACTGTCCCAAGTTAGTCCCTGAGGTTCTTAATTCAGACAACGGTTAAAAAGCCACATGTTAAAGAGCAAGCTATGTGGGAAGAATTGCACTCCAGAGGTGTGATTACCCAAAACATCTTAAAAGCCTTGTGGAGACTCAGGGAGAGAGAAGATGATGAATCAGGTTTGAATCCTAAAAGGCAAATAAATTCCTATAGTTTACATGCTGGGTGAATTCCACAAGTGAATGAAGACTTTTTTTTCTTTAGGTGTTAGAGATTGTATTAATCTGCAAATTTTTTTTGTTTGTTTCTTGTCTTGTTGGCTGAAAATCTTAAGCAATCAGCTGAAACACCCTTCGACACAAATTAGCCAAAACTCAGAAAAAAGCACACCACCGGCATCACTGCCTGGGTCATCTCTGGTCATGGGTTTCAGCTGCTATTACCACAATCAGATTCTGGAGTTATTCTGCAGAATAAAAGGAGCTAGTTTGGCCTTTAGAAAGTTTTGTAAGCCAAAAGAAGGAGAAACATAGTTTGCTGAATCTTCCTCCATTTCTTCTTCATGTTGTGGTTTATCTAGCAAATGTATTTAAATTTCAAGGTTTCAGTTCAAACCTTGAATTTCCAAGGGCTGAATTTAGTAGGTCACTTTTAAACTAACAAACAAACCAGTGCCCTCAGATATAAGGCCAGATCACAGCAGCTGGATACAGCACTGAGATTCCCCTGCAGTCAGGACTTGCAACCCTCTCAGACATTAATTAGACTTAAAAATCACAAATTCTCTCTAGTAGCTCAGGAGCTAAGACGTGGAGCAGCTGCTCATTGAAGGGAATGATGGATGGAGGAAGACGAGTTAGTGAAACCGGTGACAGATCACCATTACCTGAGCTCATCCTGTGGCTATCCCATGCATGACTGCTGACAGTCCAGGCCAGCTCAAAATCCTGTGGAGCTGTGAAAAGGGAACCCTTCCCACCCACTGCACACCAAGGAAAAGCACGTGGGCTTATTGAGGTTTTGTTTGGGTTTGTGGGGGTTTTTTTGTGTGTGTCTGGAAGCTTTTGGCTGAACTACACAGACCATACTTGTCTTAGTCATCAAAAGTGGGAGACAGGACTCAGAAAATCAATGATGTGAGGAAATAATTATGATCATAATTCAAATAGGATATTTTGTGATAATATGAAATTATCTGTACTTAGAGAGAAGATCATATTTTAGCACAGAACTGTAATTTCTTACACAGAATTTTTTCCAAGTCTACGTTACTCGGTAATAAGAATGTAATATTTTAATAAAAGTTCATAAAAATTCTATAACACAGCTAAAATTTCCTATTGAATTATTTAGTTATTCAACTCATTTTTATACAGTTTACTTAACTGCTGTAGAAATCTATTGGTTTTACCTTTAATTTTTACAGGAACTTCTCACAAAGGCTTGTTTAAGGTGAATCATTTAGCTATACAGAGAGATAATTAGCTATCAATTTTTAATTTTTTTTTACTCAAACAACAAAAGGACTCTGTGCTTTTACTGCTCCGCTTTTGGAATGTAGCCTTGGTACAGTAGTTTTATAATTTTTTTTTATGGCTTGATTTTGTTTTATTGAGTTGTTTATATTCTGAAAAATCTTCCTGAAGACAAATGGATCCTTGAATACTTGACAAAGACATAAATAAGTAAGAAGAACAAGCTGCAGGAAAATGGTCTTTTTTCCCCCTTTCATCTTCTCCTCCTGTCTTTTAAGGAAATTGAAGAAAAATCTCAGAAACAACCCAGGCAAATTTGTGTCTACCTGATTAGTGCATAGATGGTTCCACGAATGAACATATAACTTGCTAATAACATCTACGAGCCTTGTATCCTTTATTTTAAAAAAAAAAAGCAGAAACCCTGTTTCGGACAGTTCCTTTCACTATTCTTCTGCTGCACTGAGAAATCCCAGTTGTCTCTTCTAACTTTTCTTAGTCTCTCAGTTTGAAATCCAAATCTTCAGCCACACAAGCATATTTTTTATGACGTTCTCTTCCACAGCTAAAGAAGGAACTTCAGAGCTTCTCCATAGCGTTGACATAAAAAATAGCATTCAGTTCTGCCCCATGAACCTCACGCTACATGAAAGATGTAAAGCACTTCCTGTGGTGCTCTCCTCTGTAATAAAAATTGTTTTGTTTTTGGTCTCCTTAGTTTCCTACAGCATATCTGTAATTCCATTATAATAGTATTACTTTACACTGCTGTACAGGAACAGAAGTAAAAAAACCTAAGAATTGCTATGCAGCAGCAAAGACATTTGTACAGCTATGGGAGGTGTTAGTAATTAGTTTTCTATCTGGCCTTTTCTTAGAAATAGTCCACATAATCCACTGATATTAAAAAGCATAAACTGACTCTGAGCACCAGATTGTCATGGGACAGGATAATTTCACCTGTATAAAATTTAGGATTCTGGCCTCAAATACTAGTCTGGTCTCCTTTTGTATTTGGTAGAAACAGAGACACCTTGATCCAGTCCTAATATAGGCACAAAGCAGAAATTAGAACAAGTGTAACTCCAGTTATGAACATCGCTTACCTCCACCAGAGCTCTCTTGATTACTCTACTGATGTCCCTTCTCCACTCTGGGATATCTGGATTGTAGTCATCCAGGTTTGGAGAGAATGATAACCGCAGGGACTGAAATTGCTCTGCAGAGACATCGACATGGTGGTGAGTAGACTGTGAAATGTCTTAGTGCCAAATGATGGGCAGAACCCGGCGAAAGCTGCTGCAGCTCATGTTTTGCTTAATCAATCTGCAGGTGATGCACAGGCTGTCAGAGAATTCAGCAGTGAGTTTGAGAGATTCACTAAGAGATTCAGAGAATCTGAGAGATTGCCTGCTTTAGTGTCATGGGACCGAAGAAGGTGATCAGTCCTTACTTCAGTGGATGAATAGCACTGGGGAGGGAGCTGTGTTGGGCATGTAGATTAAATGCATCTCGACTTCTGAAGCAGGCTAGCCCTGTGAAAGAAGGTGTGATTGTACTCTCATAGACATGACCGAAACCCTTGAAATATTAACTGGAAGGGGACAGGGATAAAGCTGGAGACAGGACTAGCCTTGAAAAATGTACTTAATCTCTGTTGCTGTTAACAGAGATGCCCACATTGATCACTATGGCCACGTGCTTAGTATAAACAGCTAGAACTGGAACTTCCAGTGGTTCTCAGGCTCCATCTACACTATATGATACTTGCGTGCCCTAACTGCTTCTGAGGCCTGAGTACAATATCAAATCAGTACAGATTTCTGTACGGAACTGCAGCACACAGACAGCATTGAATTATCTTTCAAGCTAAGCAGCTTTTGTACGAGTTAAGAGGCCTCTACCGGACAAGAAGGGGGAAAACCAGTTCACAAAACGATCTAACGTGTTGACAATCAGGTAGGATGACCAGACAGTGATAGAGCAGATGTAGAGGGCTCTGGGAAGGAGATCAATATTTTGCAATCATCTCAGTCTGGACTGTCAGTCAGCGGCCTTCAGAGATGTTATGCTGAACTAATAACACTGAAACCAAGTTTATAATCTCACTCAAAGTACCCTGGAATGAAAACCTCATGTTGCTGCCAGTTAACCTGGCTCTCTAGCTCTTGACTATGGAGAATCCTATGTGAAATGGGGAAGAGCTCACCATACACAGCAATAGTCTTTGTGTCCTGAAGAAT
>NW_010408861.1:29234-40485 GCF_000710305.1 Buceros rhinoceros silvestris | reverse complement strand
TGCGTGCTGAGCCCTGAACGGTGATGGTGTTCATCCCTTCCACAGAAAATGTGAATGTGATGCTCCCTTCCAGTGTGATCAGTGGCTGTAAATATATCAGAAAAGGAGAAATTAATTTAATTTGGCTGGAAAGGAAAAGCAAAAAGATGAGCTTGGCTCTTTAGTCTATTGTGATGGTTTGGAGAGTCAGTTCCAGCTTGGAAACTTAAGACTTAGAAGGGGTCCAGTGACCAGGAAGCCAATTTTCTGGAGAGGACCCAGGGATCCAGATGGAAATGTCCTCCTGGAGCTCAAAGTAAGGTACCTGTAATTTCCAAAGGAGGTAAGTTTTAAGATCCCAGTATTTCCTTACCACTTAGCACGCTGGCTCTTCTGGATCCCATGTTGAAGTGTCTATCTCCGCTGCACTCCAAAGAGAGGCCCAGATCCTCAAACAAGGGCCTGCAAGACTCACCGCTCAGGTGTCACACTCCTTTGCTAGCTCTAGCTGTAAGTGATTTGTTTAAGGTGACTCAAGGAGGAGGTGACTGAACCAGGAGGCATATTAAGATTTCTCAGTTCTCCCATGTTATCCTTAGACATGGAGATGTCCTTTTTGGAAGGCGATGTTGCTTAGAGAGGACACAGATTCCCTCAGCTTGCTTTGTTATGCAACAAGTTTATCAATGAGTTGTGTCCCCTTTCAGCAGTCTGTGCCCTAACTTCTTTTTTCACTTATTAATGAAGACTAGGTGAGATCTTCAAAGCACCCAGTATTATGTCAAACTCTGTTGCCATTGTAGTCTGTAGTAAAACTCTCACTTCAATGAGAACAGAGTTAGACCAACTCTGATCAGTTATGAGCTTAGCAGATCACAGGGAAGGTTAAAAGGTGACAATCACAGCCTGTGTGTACCTCTAGGGGGAGATGATTTCTGATAGTACAGAGAGTTCTTTAATCTACACACAAAGGCATAACAAGATCCAACAGCTTGAAACTGAAGCTAGATAATTTCAGACTACAAACACAGTGCATGTGTTCAATGCTCAGGATAATTAGCCACGGGGAAATAGTTGGGGGAAAGGGTAAGAAGGAGAAGCAGTGAATTCCCCATCATCTGAGAGGAATTATTAATGCAAAACAACAATAACAAGAGGTCAGGTTCTGCCTGAATCATAAAGACTTAAATAAAGCAGAAGGTACTGATGAAACTCTCTGACCTGCATTATACAAAAGATAATCATGTGTGCTTCAAGGTCCCTCTTGGTTCTAAAAAATCCATGAGAATCTCTCCCCTCAGAAACTAATTAGGGTCTCTGGGTACTTCAGCCACAAAGATATGTAAAAAAACAGTTATAAGGCTTGTGCAGATTTACCAACACTGCAAGCGTAGAGGCAGCAGAATGCGGTGCATACTGTTCTCATATCTGACCAGAGCCCAGAGGCAGGGAGGTGTGTTGGGAACCAATTTATCCATTGGTAGCACATGATAATAAGGTCTTCCTGCACGTGAGATTTAGCATAGAGTGTGGGGGCTCAGCATATATAAGGGGAGTCACAGAACTGATGACAGTCTCTGCCCTTGTTAGTCACCAGAGAAATTAGGTTTAAACTCCAAGGCTCTGTAAAGTCAGTTCCAGACATAATAGCTTCAGTTTGAAAGGTTAGTTTCCTAAAAACAATCCCAAACCCCTAAATTTTTTTTGCTGTTATTGAAGAAAGGAGGATGGGGAAAAACACACTAGAAACTCTTATGGATTTTGGTTTACTACATCCACCTTACTAATGGTTTACTACATCCACCATACTAATGCAGGGAGAAAGCTGTCGACAATTTGCATGAAATGCAAAGTCACAGCAAAGTCACAGCAACAAACACAAAACAGTTCTTCCATTTCAGTGTTGGTACATCAAAGAACCATTAGTCTCTTGCTCTTTTGTTTATAATTTCCTTGCACATGAGACTATTTAGAAGCATTCCCAAATCCCTCTCTCCCTCCCTCCTCAGTCAGAGAGCTTCTCCAGGATTATTTTGATCTCAGTCCATAGGTAATACAAACCTCCGTGTTGTTCCCAAACCACCAGACATAAGTAAGTGTTCCCACTTGGCTTGGCCACAGTACTGCCGTGGCATTGACCTCTTTGTTCTTTGTGGTGACGAACGGTAGAGATAAGTGAACATGTTCCAAGGGACCTGCAGAGACAGAAGCAGGAGGTGAGTCCTCCCTCTGAAATGTCAGCCTGGGGGAGAATGGAACTGAGGGGTTATCCATTGCTTTAGAAGACAGAAGTCTTCTAATTCACCAAAGAGCATGACAGTTAATGTTTTAGCTTGCTACTATTTCTAGGAGGCAAGCTTGAATCTGTTCTTCATAGAACAGATGGAGAACACCTGGAGCTGAATAAAGGACTCTCTACCGCATGAACATCATATACTCAGGGACTTCATGTACAACTTGAACAACAGGGGCAGAGCCCTGTTTTGTGAATACGGCCTGCAGCAGGAAGACATAAGAACATGCAGGAAAAATGGCTTCATTGGCAAGAAGTATCTCCGCTGATGCAAACTGCTATGATCTGGTGAACTTCAGCAGTGGTCTATTTACACCAGCTGAAACTCTATCTGAAACTCTATCTATATAAACAGAAAATAATTCATTTGACAAGTGACATAATGCCCAGGGTTACACATTTCCAATCTTCTGGAGACAGATAGGCCTTTGTTGTTACATCTTGTCCTATAGATTATTTTTTAAAATGTGCCCTGACTGTTCACTTAGAGAACAAAGCAATTGTCTTGAGAGTGACAAGAGAAAGAAAAAGAAAGAAACGCCAGGTGACATGGGGACATGGGTTTCTTAAACAAATTAAGGTCACATCTATATGCCCTACATCTGCAGGCTCCCCAGTGATTGCATTGCCCATATAGAGTTGAGATACATTGCATTGTCTGTATCGAGCTGAGACACATTGCTAGAGAATTTTATATATTTTAGGAGAGGATTTTCCAGGACATATCCTGTGCATGTATCACCACTTAGACCTCACTTTTCAACCTAAAGGAGCATCACATGTTTTGGAGCAAGTACTCTGTACCCCTATTCAGCACACACAGGCAGAGAGAGAGAGATGAAAATATTCTCCCAAATCAGATTGTATAAACAATGCCAGAATAAACAAAGATGAATGTTCCTGACTTATTACTGAAATGCAGCTTTCTCTGGGCTGTAGACACAGCTACTGCTTAACCTGAAGCAGCACAATTAAGAGTTATCCATGATCAGACTAACCAAAGCCTGCTATAGACCAGACTATGACTCATTTTTCCTTTTATAACCAGCAGTCAACACTCTTCTTGAAAATTCATGAGAAGCTAGAATTTCACCTTTATGATTTTAATGGCATTCTGCTGATCAGACACATTTCCATGATTGGGCTGTGCCTACTTTCAGCAAGACACTTAGACCTGAAAACCAGCAGCTTCCCAGGCTTAATGTTTTGCAGCTCTGGTATGCTTTGGGACTTTTGCCAAATGTCCAATGTCAGTACAGCCCCTTAAAGGAATACATTTCCTAACACTGGATGCAGTGACAGCAGTGACGATGAAGCCCATGTAAAGTCTAATACACTCCAACATAACTGCATAGCTGCTCTGAACACATCCCAAACCATCCTGCACTGCAGAGAGTGCCCAGCACCTCCTTGAACCTCCACCGTATGCCAGCTAGGAAAGAACCTGACAGAACGGCTCAAACAAGCCAGTTCTGCCTAAGTATTTCTGTGCACGTAGCTGATGGGTCAAAGTGGCTGAAATGCTGAACTATTATCTGGCCAGCAGATGGGGGTAGCTCACTCTGCATAGGCCCTTAGCTTGGTAGGAGACTGCTTTCTCCCAGGGAAATTTTAAGAGAATCCAGAGGATTAATTTCTAAGTTTCATGCAGGGCCATGGAGACTACAGACCTTCACCTGCCCGAGGAAAAAGGCTGTGTACAAGTCCCAGACAACAGAAAGGGAGAGGCTCCTCTAAAGGTCCACTTTGGAGGGTGATGTTCTCAAGCACTCAGGAAAATGCATAGCTAACTTTCCAGGGGAAAATTTTGACCTGTCAGGACAGTTCAGAGACAGTTTATTGGCTGGAGAAGCAGTTTATATACTTTTCCTCCTGTCTTTGAGACCACGAGCACCATGGTTCAGTGCCTGCAGTCTTCCTCTCAGCAAGGCTGCTGGCCACCGGTAGGAAAGGGTGCTGAAAGGCGCAGAAGTGGCTGCACACACTCATGTATTAGCCCTGTAACAAGAGGTCACCGAGTTAGCAGACCTTCCTGAAACTCTGGATGTTCAGGCTGTCGATTGTGTTTCTGTGGATGGCAGCAATACAACGTGTGTGACTACTGTAAGGACAGATGTTTTTCCAAACCTGCCCAAAGGCCAAGCTCATGCAGCCCAGGCGGAGCACTCAGCAGAGAGCTGAGTGGCCATGCAAGCCTTTAAATAGGATGTAGGAGCTTTTATGGATCTGGGTGTTAGGCTTTGGAGGTGACTGGATTTACTGTATATCTCTGTCCTCAGCACATCTGTTGCTACTCTGAGTGGCAATGTGCTTGGTCTGCAACCTGTTTTGAAGTCCCTAATTCTTGTCATGTAGAGAAAGGTGAGACATAGGCCTGTCTGTCAGTTTTCCAGGGCGTCAGGCCTGGCTGTAATGATCATGCAGTATTTGAGTCTTATGCTGGCACTACCTGTGAAAAACACAGAAACATACACTATCAGCTGCTAAGTCACACAAACTTACCTGAATATTGTTTATTTCTTGTACTGCTTAAACAATTGGAATGGTTCTTAAGCCTTCAATGTCTAAAGGAAACGGATTAAAACAGCTATAAACCAGAAAGCCACTCTGAGTGAGAGTGAAGGCTGGATACTTGCCTTCTCCCATTTTGGGGTTGTTGCATAAGAAAGCAGTTGTTGCTTCAGTGTGGCCTCATTACTTTGCAGATAGGCTGAATGTGTGCAATGGTCCCCATGGAATCGTCTCTTGTCAAACAGTGAATGATTATAAACCCTGCTCACATGAGGCTGTCAGAACCTCCTGCGAAATATCAACCACCGAAACACTTCTCCATTTATTTCCAATGACCTTTACAAAGAGTACAAAAAAAAAAAAAAAAGATCGTGGCTCCTGTTGAGCTGACTTTCATAACCGGCAGCAGTGGGAGAGGGATTTCTGCATTCAGAGCCCACAGCAGCTCTTGTGGTAATTACCCAAGAAGCACACGCAGGGAAACAAACTAGAATATGACTCCAGAAATGAAGAAATTACAAAAAGGTGTATCTATGTCCATTCTGAGCAGAAGCCCTTTTCTCTACCCATACTATGATACTTAAATAACAAAAAAAATACTAAAAAAATTCAGTAGCAGTCTAAAAGCTGAGAATTTACCTCGATTCACCAGTGCCTCAGCACAAAACTGACACAGGTGAAGCCTCCAAATCAAAATACTGAGCTTCACAATAAGCTAATTTATGAATACAGTTATATATGTCCTGTGACAAAAAAGGCTGCCACAGATCGGGATCTATCAGGTTAGGGAATCATAAATGGTACCCTATGACTGCGAACTGAAGGTCTTTTTGAAGAGAGGCATTCAGGGAGGTATTTGCTCCTGCTTCTCTAGTGCTTTCTCACAAACCTTCTATCTCCCACAGTTTACTTCCCACTGCTCCCATCTGTTGAAATGATGGTGTGCCATTAAAGAGCTGCCCTGTTCCCATGAAGAGGCAGCTGCTTGTACTCTGTATGAAGTCACTCCACAACTAGAGTTAAAGTATACGGAATGTGCTAAACTATCTAGACAATATGTGGCGTTCATTTAGTAGAGGGTAAGTGGTATTTCTGTAAGCATAACTTTAAGGTTTGGAATTCCCCTTTTTTTTTTCAGTAAGTTTGACACAAAGGCACACAGTTGAAAACATGAAAAATTTACAAAAAAAGCCCCCCAAACCCACCCACACCATATAAAGGGAATAATGACCCCAAATGAGATCCATTAGGGATGTTAAAAAAAAGTCCACAATAGATTGACCCTGTGAGTTCATAACCATGTGCTAGAATAAATATGAAAGGGCACGGTGCTGGTTTTATGAAAGGAGCTGAGATACATTTCAGCTGTAGATCAAAGACAGCTGAAGTATAAAAAGGTTAAAAAGAACAGCAGAAGAGCAATGTGAAGATAATATTTTTTATTGTATTACTGTAACACCAAGATTTTGGTTCCTATGACAACAGAAAGACTGAGATGCACTGGTTTCCATCCCAGAGCTGGTTGTATTTCATTAAAGGGCAAAACACATACAAAACAAAAGTCAAGGCTTCTAAAAGTGATTAAAGATCCTGGATGCCTTTGTTTTTCTGGAAGTGTAAACATGCTAATGAAGGCGCATTTCAGAAAGGACTGGACACTCCTTCAAGGTGTCCCAAATTAGACTACCCAGAATTAGAGGTGAAACATGGTTTAAAAAGCACGTCACTACTGCCTGTGCCTCCTCTCAGTCTAGAGCCCTCTGCTGGAGGACAGACAGACACTCATCACATCCCATCACTCTGCTCCCAGCTGCAGAGCCCCAAATGTCTTCTCAAACGACAAGTAACAATTTTTTAAAGAACGACAGAAGCTAACAGCAAGTATGAACATACATACATGTTACATGCAGGTAGAGGACAGCGTTGTCAGAACCCAGACTGTTTTCCACCAACGCAGTCACTCGGAATATGCCCACGTTCTGGTAGATGTGCTTGATCCCATCTTCTGTTGAGCTGAGATTGGCATACGACACAGCGATGCCATCTCCAAAATCCACCTGAATGAGGGATCTCTGGAGGTCTCCCTGTGGTGATAGAAAAGAAAAAGGGTTGGAATAGACTTTGGTTTTCTTTTGAGAGACTGGATCAGTGATGTGACCTAGACCAACCACAGGATAGTGACAAGGTCCCATGCTACCAGACAAAAGGTAGTTACTTCATCAACTTGCTCAGTAGTCAGTGGAGAGAAAGTGACCCCCTCTCAAGGCTGACTCAGCTGCACTATGAAGGAGGTGTCGTCCAAGGTGTATGCTGCAGCACTGCTTTCCCAAACATCAGGGGGACTGAGGGATCTTCTGAAAAATATGCTGGCTCCTTCCCCTAGGTTTCTTTATACTGAAGAGCAGCATTGTAGGGGGCAATGGTGATCACCTCAGCAAGCGCTCAGGACATGGGTAGCTACTGGGATTGCCTCAGGAGTATTTGAAACCACCCACATACTGAGCTTTTGTATTGAAAAGCATAAAAAGAAGAAAGATGAAACTGAGAAGTCCTCAGGGGAGAGTCAACTATATCAAAGTGGTAGTGGGTCAAAAGAACAGCTTCAGCCTCACATGATAATGACAGCTTACAGCAGCTTATAACTTGTTCAGAGGCCTGATTTAAAATGAGCTGAATTTGTATTTATTTCAGAACTGCTACCAAAACTACTGACACCAAGTGGGATCCTTTGTCCTTGCCTCAGAAGGGAAGAGATAATGAATTGACAGGGCTGATTAAACTCTTCTCCTCCTGCCCAGAGATAATCCCAGTGGAGCAGGTTTGTGGTATGATTCAGAAGGCCACTTTGTGACGTTAGTCTCCTGGGCTGCTAATTTAGCACATTTCAGAATTGTTACAATAAATACATTAAAAATACAGTTGGAAAACAAATGAACAAAAAAAAAAAACGACCCTACCACAAGCCAAAAGTCAAGAACATCAGGGATCTGTATTTTCCACGCCAGAAGAGATCCACTAAAGTGGAACAATCTCAAGGTTTTGAATCCTCTCCCTTTCAGGTAGGATGCAGTATTTTGTCTTAACTTTAAGCATTCTTACTCCTTTTGCAAGTCCCCCTCAGTGGCTCTGCATGATGCTTATGCTGGGTATGTTCACGCTTGCCGGCTGTTGCTATGGAGCAGCTCACTCCACAGGCTGACTCGCTGAAGCAGCTGCTACTGTCTGGAAGAACGCTGGTAAATTAATAGCTGAGGGCAGTTCATAGAATTGGCTAAAAGGACATTTAATTTACTTTGGTTTGGTTTCCTTTTCCTTTTTCAGTTTTTGTTTTGTTTTGTTGTTGTTGTTGTTTTTCTTTTCCCTTGAGAGGGAGACAGACCACTGCATGCCCAACACAAATAAAAGGAACTCGTGTAAATGGTTGGCATCAGGCAGGTTTCCACATCAGAAAGGGAAATGTATGTGTGTGTATATGTGACTATAGGAGGGAACTGTAACATACGCTTTATATTCCTCATGTTCTCAGTCTTTTTATAAGCTGTTGTGAAGGCAGAAATAGTGGAGGCTTGCCTGAACGGAAAGCGTGAGGAGCAGAACTATACTTGGGGATGGCAAGATAAATTTTCCCAGATGCTTTCTTTTTATAGGCTGAAGTTGTAGTTATCACACTGCCCTGGCACCCTGCTGGAAGCTCCGTTGCTTACAAACGGATGAGACAAAAGTAACTCTGCTGCTCAGTTCTGGAGGATCCCAGACTGAAGTTGAGGCAGAGGAAAGACATCCGTTTTCAGAGGCATGTGTCTGGGGATTCCTGGTGTCCTGAAGGTAAAGACAGCAACTCCCTGTCCTCCTCTTGAGAGCATCAGTGAGGGCAAAGGAACCCTGAGGTGCTGAGACATTACTGAGAAGGCCAACCTGGACATCTTTTTAGAGAGAAACATGGGGATCTTGCATGCTAAATCAGATCCAGGTTGCCCTTGGATAGTTATTAATCAAGGTTGTCTTAGTAATTAACTTGGTAACATCTGGAGTTTTCAATGACACATTGTCAAGCCTAAGAAAGCTGCTTGAGCAATGCAAACTACTAAGGCCTCAATTCAGCAAAGCTCTGAGAAAAGTCTACATTAGATGCTTTACTAGAATTTTAAGCAGCTGTTTATGTTCTTCTTTGAGAGACATATTGCTGATTCAAGGGCTCCTACCTGTTACAGAGAGGATCGAACTAGGAGGATCATGCCAGTCCTCGTGAAGAGTCGTAACAAACACAGGAGATGGTCTTAAGTACAGAGTTTGGTCCTTCATTGAGCTGAGCTATTTGACAGAAGGTGTGTATTTTCAAACTTGATACAGTGGCACTCCTGACTGTTCGACTAAGCCAACAGAAGGCATCAAATGGGATACGCCTCCACAGACAGAAGGGAACAGAACATACATGAATTCCTAGCTACGGACCCCTTTCAGAGCAGAATACATTCTATCAAGCATGGTGCTGAACTTGGAACAAAGACAGAGATCTCTGAAGTACCTTTGGCTGCTCTCCCAGTTCCTATAGGTCCATCATCACTAGGGTTTTAGTCGTTGTTTCTCACTAAAAAAGAGATGATGTCTTTGAACGGTAAAGCCATACTGCTGGGACAAAAGCTGTACCCGTGGTTAAAACTGCACCATCACGGTGACCCTGCTGGCTTTGTCATCTCCAAGTATGTGTGAGGTCATGCAGTTGAAGTCTGCTTCAGATTGAGGTATGTTCCTCTGTATATTTGAGGTAGCAGAGGAAGATTAAAATAGTGACAGCATTTTACAACTGACCTGTTTTAATAAGTGTCAAAATTTATGCTCTAATGAATGTTTTTTCTCTTGTCTTCATTTTGTCCATAGCCACGAAGCCCATGTTTCAACCCAGCACAGGTGCTGCCAGGGAAGGGAGACATTTCTAAGGCAAGATTTAGATTTAAATTTTTCTTCCAAATACCTTAGAGAGAAAAGGTGCTGACAGAGACATCTGAAAATCTAATTAGAGAAGAGCTTCAGCTGCTGTTCCCCCCAGTCTTTTCCATTTGTCATGGCCTTTCATTTGTCTTGGCCCACACCTGATCTACACCAACCCCAGCTGTCTCAGGCAGATCTCCTGAGACACTTGCAAGTGCCTGTTTTACCAAGAGAAGTTTTGTTTTGCAACAATTTGATGCATACACATACATCTTGCAAAAACTTCTCCAGTTGCTTTTCCAGGTTCTCCTTGTCATTTTGACAAGCTCAGTACTACAAGATAGGGTTTTTTTCTGAAGCTTTTAGGTCGATTGAGGCAGGCACAAAACTCCCTGCATTACTTCTGCAGCCACAGCAAAGCACTTGGATGCAATCAGCACAGAGCTGTCTTTGGGCAGCCTCTCTGTCCTTCGGTGTAAGAGGTCTTTAATGACAGTGCTCGTAGGCATCAAGGGAGAAATTTGCCAAGCTGGTTGCTTGTGGTGATACGTCTGCATTCAGCTCCTGTATTTTAATCACACTGAGTTAGTCAGCAACCTATTACAATACCTGAAAAAAATGGAAGTACTTTTGATGGCTATTTTTCACTTGTACTAGGTATATGCAATACATGCAAGCTTGGATATAACCTGAAGTTCACTACAATCTTGATAAAGGCTTTAGTCCAGCCAAACGCACAAGCATATGCTGAACTTTAAGCACAGGAGTACCTTTTAGCCTGAAAATATGCTCCGGGAATTAAAAGCAAGTTTCCCAAGGCCCCATACTATGCCTTTTACCTATACAACATTTGTTACTAAAATGTATATCAGAAATTCACTGTTTCCTAAGGGATTTTCTTATTATACATTCAGGAGATTTCCAAGCATTTCTTTATTGACTTCCAGTATATGTATCTAAATGGAAGTATTAAAACAATAAAATACACTTCAAGGTTTTTAATTTTGCTTCCATTTTTCAGATACACTTTTTAAGTCTTCAATTATGCACTGACTTGTGCTTCTTCCTTACAGATGTTGATAATGGAATTAATTATCCTTTGCAAGAGACATGGATTAATGTTTTGCACTTTCTTTAGATTAACCCTTTTCCCTCTTTGGCATTTTCCTGTCACCATCATAAAAAAATCCAGCAAAGATATTTTCATTGCAACTGAATAGCTATGCAAGGCGTAACTGAAGTCTAGGTCTCATTAAAGCATATGCTTGATTTTAAACAGATATTCAAATCCAGCTTGATCAAGTACTGAAAAACATGCTTTCCTGTGTAAATTCCTCCTTTCAGAGTGATGCTCTTAACTTTTTAAAATCAGAAACTGAATAAAAAATGTGCCTTTTATCAGAGCAAATAGCTTGTACTCATACTCACATGTACTCATTTTTCTACTCCAGAATACTTAATTGTACTAAACAAATCATTCATTCTGACTGCCAAGTTGTGCCAGGTCAAATCAACTATGAGTTTTTTCAGCGGGCCTAG
>NW_010408861.1:18875-29157 GCF_000710305.1 Buceros rhinoceros silvestris | reverse complement strand
CTTCTGTGCTCCACAGGAATCAATAAGTACAGCCCCTCAGAGTTATGCAGAATAATTCAACTTGTGTGACTGGAAATGCATTAGAGGAAATGTAGTACTGTGTGTCATCATGAAGGGGAGATCAGCTTTCATACATTTTCATGGAATTTCAACAGTGAATTTAAAAATGCATGAAAGACTCTGATTTCTCCCAACCAGCTTGTCATCATCAGTAACAGAAAATGCAATTACAATTCGAATTACAGTGGTATGACAGAGGGGATGTAGTGATCTTTCGTCTGTGTGTTATTAACAGGAATGTGGTGGTGTTAGTAAGATAAACAGCCGTGATTCAGCGTGTGCATTGAAACATCGGATGAAGGTTTCACATTTCTGTAATCATTACTAATTAACTTGTGACATCAAAAGAGGGAGCACAGTAGGATACCACAAAAAAATAGACTATGCTTTTAAGTACTACTAGTTCTGCATCTTTAATTTGAGTACATCAACAATCAAAACAATCCTAATGCTGCACTCATCTCCAGAGACTTCAGTTGAGTTGAATTCTGAATTGCACTGAACGACAGTACAGAGGTGGGAAATGCTCATGACATTGCCCCCACAGCAGGGTCCCCAAGCTCATTAACTGTGCCTGAGACACAACGTACCTTGTACAGCCAGTTATTAACATTGTCATTACAGAAAACCATAGCTGTCATTAGGAAATTCAAGGCTCCATTTGTATATTCACATGGTAAGAGAGTTCTCTGGCCTTATGAGCATTCAGCATGTAAATGACAAGCACGGAGAGCACGAGGGAGAGAGCAAAGCTCTATTTTCAAATGAGGGAATAAAAAAGCAGAAGAGTTAAGTTTCTCACTCAAGGTCATACAAAAGGAAATCAGAGTGCAGTTCAGGAATGAGTTCAGATTGCCTGAATTCTAGCCCATGGCCTGAACTGTAGGAACAAATGAGCTTTCCCCACACATTAGTCTAATCCAAACATCGTATAGCAGCAGCAAGTAGTCAAATGCAAGCCAAAATCTACTCCCAGTGGAGTGACTTTTACAAGTGAGAACTGAGTCAGACCTGGAATGTCAAAGACTTTTTGCTGTCATTTTATCAAGATAAAAAATAAATTAGAAGCGGCAGTTTCTCTGTGAATTATCTATAACGAAACAGCCAAAGACCTGAACCTTTCTGCCCTGAATGTCTTTACTGTCCATTCCCTCAGATGAAACAAGTCTGAAAGCTATTGTGCTGAATAGCGTTGTTCTGGAGGCTGCAGCTTTCAGTGTCTCTGCCGAAGCAGTATGGCAAGCACAAGTGTCTGATGTTCATATAAATAACTCAAACACACAAATAACAATTGAGTTTCTGACAGGCAAGAGACCTACATGACCATGTGATGAGGAAGGAACACAGAAACAACACCTACTTAATAAAATTTCTGTATTTTCTACAACACAGCAGCAAAATATGTCAAGGACATTGGCTTTAAGAACTTCACTGGGAAAAACGGCTTTGTAATTTTTGAGTTGGGTTTTCTTTTGTTGCTGTGCAAAAACAAAGTAAAGATTCAGGCTGCTTAGGCTGAGAAAAAACTCTGTTGTTGAACACTGCAGCATGAAAGGTACTAGCCTTGGGTCTGTGCGTATAGCCCAGACCAGGGGAAAGGAATAACCTTTAAACTGTCAGCATTTTGAGGCAATGGGAAAAGTTGCTTTTAAACTTAACTATTTTTCTCCTTTGCCATTTAGTGACAAAGATGCTGATGCTATTATGCTTAGCTCAATTGAAAAGCAAAATTACTAGCTTAACTCTGGTGCTCTGCTTATTAAACACTTCCATAATGCTTCATACAATGGGATGTATGCTAATTATAAAATGAAATATTGATGCTTCTTGGCTGTTGTCACCCAGTAAGAATATCAGGATGATTATACCCAGATTAATAGGAGAACTAACCTGGACAAACCTTTCCAATAAGAGGACCAAGGATATTAAGTGTAAGGTGAGTTTGCAAACAGTTTTTAAGTCACACAGAAATTCTGAAAGGTGACAGGAAAGTTTGACCACTTTGGGAAACATTCTTACCTTCAGATCATTTAAATATGAGCTACTGGTTGGTTTTGCTTTTAATGATATTCATATGCTGCCAGATATAAATGCTTTCAGGAAAATTTCATGTGAGTCAGGGTTAGAGAAACTGGGCCAGAATCCCAGCTCTCAGAATCAGCACTGCTGGTTTTGGTGCCTGCCCTCCTCTCCACTTGCACAGACTTCAGTGATTATTTTCCTTTTGTGTTGTCTTCAACTTCTTTTGTTCTGTCCCTGTTTCTCTTCAGACATCCTTTACTGACACTGTGTTATTGTCAGAATGACACAGTCCTGGCCCTCAGCAACTCCACAGGCACAAGCAGGCTCTAAAAGAAACCTCTGTGCTGTGGTCTGAATCCAGCCTGAATCCTGCCTCTGAATCCAACACCTGGGTGAAAACATTTTTTACCGCTGCCATTTGCCTCTCCGTAACCCCCTAGAAATCCTCTTCACTACAAGATACAGTGACTTTTCAGAGCCTCCAGTGAGCCTGCCTCTGTAGTTTGTTCTTTTCAGACCCAGGTGGGTCCTTAGATGGAGGAGAAAACCCTAGGAAGATAATAGGAGTATAAATCTCAAATGAACTCTTGTACCTTGGGTCACCAGCTTCTTTTTTTTTTTTTTCAATCTTCCTGCAGGCCAGACAGAATATAGGCATGAAGAAAGAGAGCTGGGAGGCTGTGGTGTATGGAACAGCTCTGCAGATCTGAAGGCTTCAAACAAACTGTCTCAGAGGGATACAGGAGATGTTAAGATGAACAGGGACTACAACATAAGCCACTGGTTTTTTTAAATCGGAAAAACACAAGCTAAAGGAAGAGTCCTCATCAGAGTGTAGCACTTTAAAAATACTGACCTCCACTCCTGGGGCCAAGGGTTGAATAGGACACCCTTTCTTCCTCTGCCATTAGGAAAAAAAACCTACACGCACAGACATATCCAGCTTTTTTTAACTTGGCTGATGCCTTCTCTTCAGCCAAAATGGAGTGGCACAGATTTTGTGGATGCTGAACATCCTGGATTGTACTATGCTGTATAACTGTGCAGGGCAGAACTAAAGAGAACATGGCAAGTTGTTGGTTTGTGATACCTTTACCTTGTCTGCAAGGGAAAGAAACTTCCCTTTAAGAAGTGTGGTTGGACTAAGCAATACCCAGAGATCCCTTCCAACCTCAATTATTCTGTGAAATCAATATCTATTCTATAAAAGGGTCATTGTTCTTTTGCTTACTTGTTTAAATTTTCTAGTGAGTGGTGTGATTTTTGTTACTGAAGCAGTTAATTTGGTAAATGCTTTAGTGTTTATATAATTATGCCACTATATAACCACAGTTTATTCTCCTGTAGTTTGCACATAGCTGGGCAAATTCTCTTCTTTGTTGAATATTTCTTTTGCTGCAACGTCAGCCCAAAGTCATTGTCAGATTGGGTCGAATTCACTCAAAAGTTTTGTTGGTTACACTGTAAACTCTTTGTATTGACAAATCTAGAAGCAGGAGGTGAAGATTCATCTAGAGAGTAATCAGAAAGGCTGGAGGCTGATCAATACTTTTTCAGTACTCAGAGCAATTCCTAACCTCTTTCTTATCAGATATAGTGAAAGAAGGGCCCCCTTTAGATCTCCTCAGAAGCCAACCCACTCGTCAAAATATACTTTACTACTCCTTGATCCACAGCATGAGGAAGACACCATCTCCTAATGGAGGTGTTGCTTCCAGACTGGTGAATACTGAAGAAGGGCTATAAAAAAATCAATCAGAATCAAACAGAAAAGACAGAACAATTCACAGCATGACAGAGTGGTCAAGGTGTCTCTACAGGATATGTGAGCTGAAACTCTCACAGAAGGAGGAGCAGGACATTTGTCCTGAGTTTTCCACACCGTGGGTGATTGTCTCTCCCTCTGACTATTGGCATAATTCTGATAGTTTTGTGACTGACTTCTCAGATTACCCATCTCCTTCTCTCAATCCGTTTCAAAACTTTGCTGAGAATAGAAAGGCAATGCAATAAACACCTTTATTTTTTTTTTTTTTTAAGCCTGAAGACTTTGAATCTTGTTCTGGACTTTTTATTCTTCATCTTTAAACACAGAAATCAATAATTTATCCAGACAAAATTATGCGTTTATACTGTTATGACAGCATCTACAGTAGCAGTGTTGTATGACTGTCACTATTGCAATGAAGTGCCCACATTTTGGAGAAAATAAACATTCAGGTCAAACAACTGCTTCAGGTTAGATGTGATTTATTATATGTTACTGCCTTTACAAATCAGGACACCTGTTTGCTGGGAAAAGCATCAATAATAGAGATGTAAAAATCCCAATGCACCCCTACAAAACTCAGCTCTAGAGGTCATCCTCATTTCTCTTCCTCACTACAGATGACATTTACTATGGAGAGGGTCAGGACTAATTTCCATGAATACTCTCAGCTGTAGAGGGATGTTCATTGTCCCCTGGCATAAAAGCAGAGTTGTTTCAGGATTTATTGGCCAGCTACACAGGATAAAGAAATCAAATTGGATTAGGAAAAAAGACAAAATAGTTTCTTTGTGATTGTTATTATGTGGGATCCTACAATTAAACATAGATAAAGAAGGGCTGAAAAGAAAAAAACAGCCAAAAAGATTTTTAACACTTTTTTTTTTTTAAGGATTCCGAAATGAAGGGAGTGGAACAATGAAACACCAAGTTAAGTTATAGATATAATAAAGACACAGGCTCTGATCAAAGTCTGAATCAGCCTCACGTTTGCAATCAACTAAATGCTGCTGCTGACATCTTGAGATTTTGTCCACAAATGCTTAAACAATATGTACCAATTTGTGTGGTGGGGACAGACCTGTACCTGTATGTTAGCCGTGTTTGGCTGAAAGTCAGGGACAAGTGAAAATGGAAATTCAGTTTCAAGCACAGCAGTAAGTCAAAAGCACAATTAAGGGTGGGCATCAGGATTCAAACCTGCACTCTCCAGTTCTACTAACCAAAGCAGTTTCCAGTTTTTACCAACTTCTCCTACCTATTACCCTATGCACTGTAAGACTCTCACAGTCTCATCATCTCCATACATCATCCTTACGTTTAGGAGCAAACTCCACCCAGCTACACTGTGGAGCTGCTGGACTTTATCCCACACTCTCTCGATTCACCTCTTCATCATTTTGCAAACTTTGTCTGGCATGAATCAGACACAAATACACCCATGGGGCCTGGGATGCAACATAAAAATAGAGCCTACCTCTTCCAGCTGCACCAGGAAAGTGACATTGTGTCCTTGCTCAGCTGTCAGTTTGCCATCAGATGTGATTATGCGAAGGCCCTGCGGGGGTTTGCCAGGACATTGCTGGGGTTTTGCTGTGTACCGTTCCCTCACACCATCCGTGCAGTTATTAGAAACGACTTTCCGGTATCTGAAAAGCAAAAGAGAAATCTGTGGAAGATACTGACAGGGAGCATAACAGGGTTAACTGGGAACAGGAAGGCATTTTTGAGTTTTCTTTATCCCAATGAGATTGGAGAGAACAGATTTCTAGATGTATTTTACCGTTTGTCTCAGCCAAGCATTCCTCCTGTGCCTAACATACGAGTAGTTAATACTGGTGTTAACGGCATGTAATATTTGCCTGCATAGCCACATATCAACAAATTGCCTAAAATAAAATCATATGATGATCTACATTACATGTTAAATAATTATACAGTTATAAATGATATACACACACAGTGTGGAATTGTGTTCAATTACTATACTGTTACACATAGTTTAACAGCTTTTCTCACATGCTCTCCACTTGTCAGTTGTGAGGCAACTCTCTCTAAAGGTGCAACCTTCAAAAGCTAAAAAAAAATAAGAGTTGAGGAAAAAAAAAGCAAATTCTTCCTATCTTTGAGTGAGTACAAAATGCCAAAACACAGCTGAGGGTTCCTTTATTTTCTTTAATCACTTACATGTTTGAAGTCAGTATCTTTACTTAAACTACATCTTCCATTGACTTCCAAGAGGGCCAAAGAATAACCTGCATTCCGGCTAGCTGCAGATTATTCCAGCTGTTACATCAGTTTCATCTCTTTCCTCTAATTTGTTTTCCACTGTTTCTGCCTCATCCAATCCCACATGATTCTAAAAGAAGGTTTGTCAGAGATTTTAATCATTTGGCCTTTGTATTACGGTTCCCCCCCAAGTTTCTTTAAGGCATTATTTTTCAGAGAAAGGTCTGGACCATACATGATGGAGACCTGGAGTGCTAAACTGGGCACCCTTAAACATCAGTGAAGAAGAGGTCCCAAGGGCTTCAGCCAGCTCTGAGACACCTATAATAAATGCAGTCTGCAGCCATGGGTTAAAGTCGATATGGGTGCTCTAGCTGGATAAAGTCTGTTGTGCCACTTACCCAGTGCTGTTGAGATAACTTTGTCCAAGGCTACAGTCTTTTGACAAGGAAGATGGGTTATACCAAAACGCTGGTAAACACTGCCCGTTGCTGTGACGTTCATATCCATAATCACTGTTTCACCATTAAAACAAACCATCACATAAAAGAGAAAAAAAAAGAACCAATATATGTGTTAGCTCATGCTCTGTACTATTAAAACAAGTTTTGATTTTCCTCCATCTGTTTAGTGGGATTTCTGGTTTCTTATTGATAGAACAGATTCTTCACCCCATTTTAGCTTTTTTTGGGGGGGGGTTGAGTTACCTTGCATATATCCCAGCATAAACAAGCAGAACCAGAGCAGGTAGTTTATGAGCTATTGCATTGTATTCTCCCTCTACAGTGTAATGATGATTCTCAAGTTCAACTCTAGACTCAAATACAATAAAAGCTAGAGATCTAAGCTAAGTTCAATCACTGCTGTCTCAGTCATACCTTAGAAAACTGAAGTGCTAAATTAGCACTGAAGCATTAAACAGTTAATTGTACTTGGAAGCTATATCACATGAGCTGTAAAGGAAAATTTACAGCCCTGAGAGAGCTTATGGCTGAAGACATTAGCAGTGTATTTGGTAACGGAAAAGAAGGCTGCGAGCTTCAATTCTGTTTTTGTTTGGAAATGTTACAAAAAATTGTTTGTTAGAAACAATGAGTCAAACTGTATTCTTTTTTCCCAATTTGGGTTTAGTTATGACTACATTTGCTTTAGTTCACTAAACAACAGTTAAAATTGGTTTTGAATGCAGGTAAGCAAAGACTCTATGAAAACTGTTATTGAGGAACAAATAAACGAAAAAACCTCTTTAATCAGTATTCCATTCACATCTGGCTTTACTTTCCAGCTGTTGAGTAATAAGGACTGTTTGGTTGGAATATCATTCTTACTTCCTTTACTAAGATTTCTTCATAGCCCATAATGGAGAAGGTAATGGCAGAACTGCCATACAGAGTCCACCAACTCCATGCCAATATTCCATTTGCAACATGATCCTTGATCTTAAAATGGTACTTCTCTGCAAAGCACTTTTTTTCTTATTATCTTTAGTGTCTCGGTATCGAGTAACTTGATATTCTAAGAAAAGAGGATTAGGGCAGCTTTAGACTGTGATTAAACACTCATCTCTGTATACATAAAAAAGCAGAGAGAAAAACAAGAGGCAGAGGAACCCCAGTAACCCGATCGGAGCCATTGCAGACCCTGCCCCAACTCCTCCCAGGGTTGTCACAGGACAGCCATCAGCTGATGACCAGGGTGAGACCTATGGGAGAGGCTCTCTCCAGATGACTTGCAGATCACTGAGTGGGGTTGCTGCACATAGGGGTGCGAGGCTTATTATGCCACACCAGCGAAGAGCATCTGGGATCTCTATTTCTATTCTCCTGGGTGAGGGGCCACCCGTTCTCTGTGTGTGTGGTGGTGTAAGTCTCAGCAACTGGACTCAGACCATGAGTCACAGGGGTCCACGCGCCTGCACTGCCAGCAACTGGACTGACTGCAGTGCGTACACACTGTGCTGGTAAGCACTGGGCCAGACAAGCCACTGAGTAGCATAAAAGGCTTAGGAGCTAGCTGCTGGTGTGGTCATAAATCTGACCAATACCAAGTCTCTGAATTGGTTATTGGACAGACCAAAAGGTCTGAGGGAACGACTACTGGTGTAAAGTCATGTAGGTCTGGACCTGCTTTTGAGACCTGCTATATGTATGTAATATCTATGCATGAAGCAACTGGGAATGTCCAGTGGTCAGCAACTGAGTGAACAAGGCATCCAGGGTCTAGGTACTGGACAGACCTAGGCGCCTCAGACCAGGCGCTGGTGGGATCAATATTGTGTGTATGTTTATAGTGTGCATATCTTCCACAAATGGCATTTCATCGGGATTAACCAGAGGGAACAGGATGAGGCAGCTGGTGTTTGTGTGAGTGCTGTGTTTTCTGTTTGAGCTAATCTGTATCACCAGATGTGTGCATATGCATATAGGTATTGTGAGTACATGCATATATGTATTGTGAGTACACGTACACGTGTGCCTATCAGGAACAAACGCTCAACTTTGCTACTGTGCGGGTTGGGGCACATGGAGCTGCAGCAGCCTCACCTCTATCAGGCTATTAGATTCAGTGTCTCCTAACAGACAGCAATGTGATCAGTGATATTCATAGAATAGTATTAACAACACGAAGAACATTTAACAGAATGAAGACTTTTTTCAAATGTCTTTTTCTTTCTGGACCAAAACATGATGGCTTAAGAAACCCTTTAATAAATCACTATTAAACAATTTTAAGAAGTCTGCTAATGATCTAAAATATGAGACAAAGAAAAAAAAGGAGAGAATATTTTGCATATTTTTGTAAAATTTCTTATACTTGTTATCAAAAGAAGGACATTGAGAAGAATTTTTTCACCAGTTTTTACTCCTGTCTGCAAATTTTCCTTCTGAATCAAGACAAAAAATGTTTTGAGACAATCTAAAAAAGAAGAAATTAAAAAGATGACATTAAGCAAAAGAAAATGAAAGCTTCATTTCATTTGGGAAAACTCCTAAACATCTATTAGACTGCACAACTGTTCCAAAGGAACATTTTGGCAGCTGTGGTGCTTGGGATATCTACAACAAGTAATTGAGAACATACTCCAGGAAACAGCAATGAAGTAGGTGACCTAAATGGTCTTTTCCTCATTTTTTTTTGATTGAATTTTCATCAATCTATTTACTCAGATGCTAGCAACTGAATGTTGTTTAATTGCTTGGGAAGCAGCAGCCAGCCTATTCGCCCACCGCCATGTGCTTCTCTAATCATCCTTGTTGGAATAAGAACACTATAGCTGCAAAATACACTTTATAATGAAGAATAACACCATTCTGATTTGCTTAGAGAAAACAAATATTTACATACAAGTGGGACTCCTGTATTTTTGTAATTCATTTGTCAACGCTCTGCAGCACTGTATTCCTAGTTATCATGTGTCACTATAATTAAAAAGTTGTTACACTGTACACACACGACGTTCTGTAATCATTTAGGTGAAAACAAAACAAAATAATACAGTGAAATCTGCCTCAGAGGGGATCAGTACTCACAGTTCAATTTGATGCAGTAGTATCAGTCTGGGATTTCTTACTACACATGCATCGAGACTCAAGCCATAATTTTAGTTCCTATTAGTACCTTCACATCTGGACAAGCTAAGCTTGACTTAACTAGGTTTGACTATACTTGGATCATATTTCTCAAAGTCAAGAGAATGAAATCATAGGATTTTCCACAGTAGAAATAGTTCTAAGCACAGAAGTTTCACAGTATTGTTTCCAGGCTTGCAAATTGTCTGGCTCATTAAGGCCCTACAGAAATACCATCCCAGTAAATGACGTGACTTGCTGTTCCATATCTCTCTACAGATGCATCAGCGCTTGTTCACCTCCGCAGTCTTGGAATCTAATGAATTCCTTGGCTACAGGCTGGTGCACGCAGAACACTGATGCTGACAACAAATTGCTGCCTACAATTTGGCACACCAGGCTCTGTAGCAATCAACAAGCATTAGCATCAATTGGATTGCCATAGCACAAGCCAGTATAGCAAAATCTGGGGACAGGGAAGGCATCAGCTTTAGGCTGCAATCAGCTAGCCGAGTCATTGCCTGGTTACTGGGAATTGGAATTTGCATATATCGATGATATTTTGTGCCTGCTTCAAAGGAACTCAGGTGACATAGATAATGTATCTATCAAAAAAGAATAGAGCATTTACCAG
>NW_010408861.1:14468-18764 GCF_000710305.1 Buceros rhinoceros silvestris | reverse complement strand
AGCAGGAATTATCAGTATGAAGCAGCCTATCTTGTGACTCTCACTGATAATGGTTTTACCCCGGCCACTTCTACTGGTTTAAACTGGAATCCTATTTGACTAAGTCAAGTAGGATTGCAAGTCCTTCTCTGTAATTAGAGACAGATACGAATTCACTCCAGAAGTTCTGTTTCCCTGCTCAAACCTCATGGTAAATTACCTTATCTGCAGCACAGGTGTCAATCAAAGGAAAAGATATCCCTTAAAAATGTTTGTAGTTTGAATACAGACAAATACACTGCCATGGAAGAACTGTAAATCCATGTGAAATTATTAAAACCCCACTGTTTAAAGAGATAGAAATAACCAGTAAAGCCAGAGTGATTGCCATGCTCATACCTTCCAAAACTCAAGAGATGACTTAACATGTAACCACAGGACTTCCTTAACACTAACCGCTTCATCTTAAGGTCAACTATGCCAGAAGCTGAAAATGCTACTTTGCAAACTTTTCAGATGTTAAATAGGATGGAATTGAGGTATCTGTAATTATAGCCACCTTAGTTCTGCAATTTCCAAAAGCCTTTGTGGAAAAAAACCCAAGCAAACAAACAACCAAAAAACAACTGTTCACAGCTGTAGAAAAGTTTTACAACCTTTCTATTCACTTAATACCATTGTTTCATACTGAACTATGATGCAAGTGTAGATTCATGTAAAGGGTAACTGTGCTTGCTTCCCAGTTCTACAGGATCTGACATGGGATTTATCTCACAGAAGGACAGATTCAGCTGCAGTTTGAGTTATGGATCTGTGAAGGCATATGATTATAAACGCATCACAGTATTTAGAATCAAGCTGTACCAGCTTATGTTAATAGGGAACCTAAAATCCCCAGAATCTGTTCAGTAAATCTGTGCCTGGTAGACATCTAGGGCCCTAAAGATGCAGAAATGAACCACAGAGTTTGCATAGTGAATCTGCAGTTTCCACAAGCATTCAAAATGAATGAAAAATTCATTCAAAATTACTATTCGTTAGCTAACCACGCCTACCTCCACGATAAAGCAACCTTAGTTAATGTAAGGGTACAAATGTTTATTTCAGAACTGGCATTGGCATGATCGTTGAACTGATGAAGACAACAGTCTAATCACAGTCAGAGTCTACCTTGTGCCTCTCCGTGGTTTGTCAGCACAGTTTCTCACAATGCAAGACTCTGATATTTTGCCATAAAACTAAAACTAGCAGGCAGGTTTGAAATTTAAGTGCCAGACAATAACAAAATAGCTAGGCAGATCCTTTTCATCATCAGTGAAATAAATAGACCCGATCCTCAACTGCAGTAAGGCTCCTTTGTGCCTCTCTGGCTACACGAAGTAACCAGCACCGGTATCAGCAGGCTCACAGCTCCCACGAAGGTGTGAGGTATGGGAATGCTGATAGAAGAAGACCCCAGTATTAATGACAGTGGGTTCAAAGGGAAGACTGACAGTGAGACACTTAACTCAAAGTTTCTATTAGGGGACCTGGGTGACAGGTAGCTGAAGGATAAACAGTACCGAAGATTTCCATCTGTGTCTAGGAGGTGTTTCTATTGAAGAGATATTGCCGTAATAATGCTCAAACAGCAGGAAGGAACACAATGTGAGGAAACGGGTAAATTAATGCTTTAATAACGCACAAGTAACGGCGTCATCCATTTACCCAAATCAATTAAATGAAGAAGGACATTCTCGTTTCTAGGCCGTTGCTAGGACGGATTTGCTGAGGGCTTCTGCTCATTTCCACTCCCCCTATTCCTGAAGCACCATTGCCCTCTGGCTGTGAGCCTCAGCCCCTGCACAGAGAACAAGGACCTGCTGCTTCAGCCCTGTCTCCAGCTAGTTCTGATTCTAGCCCCTTATAAGAGATGTCTACTGTCACACCAGTACAGGCTCCCAAGGCTAGAGAAACTACAGTCATTTCTAATGTCACTCAGCTTTCTTGCTGTGTAAAACAATAAACAAATGTGCCCTTTTCTCCGAGAAAGAACTACCATGGGCTGAATACAGATTTGAAATAAACCTGCAGTTCTGTGATATTACCAGGAGAAAAAAAAAACATTATAAAATCTTTATGTCTTTTATAACTGGCATTTATTTCCCCTGAACTGATACAAAGGAATTTGCAGGATGAAAACAATAACACTTTTTTTTCCACTTTACCCGACCACACAAATTCATTTTTTTACTCCAAGCTCTGATGAGCTTAGATAATAAAATTTTCTCCATACAAATTAAGTGTTTAAAGAGCAAAGAAAGTCCTTCTCTGATTAGGGTAGGGATTGTTGTCTTTAATTCTCTATACAAGTCTGGATCCTGTAACCATTGATGTTAATCTAAAAAGCAGCCCAGTTTATTTCAAGATTGCAAAATCAAGTGCATCCAGCTAAGGGTCTTCTTCCTGCCCAGGAGATACATGTCCCCCTTCAGTCTCCTTCAATTAAGAGCCATGCCCAGAAAAAAAGAGAATAAAGAATTCAAAAGCACTGCCGAAACACCATGAGTAAGGATGATGAAAGTGCTTCTTCCTTTTGCAGGAAGGCCCCACAGAGGACATCCTTCCACAGCAAGAATTCATTCACTGATTCTCCTCCAAAGATCTCTATGGACCAGCTTTTGCAGGGTACGCTGGCAGTAAAGCCTAGTGCAGAGTTCAACAAGATAGCACTGAATGCTACGGTGCAGCAGATGCGATGACTTTCTTAGCATAATATAACTGAGCTCAGAAATTCAGTAGAGCTGGCAGAATGTTCTTTTCTTGCCTTCTCCTTCCTTGATAAACCTCTGTCTTCTGTTCCCTGTGGCTTTTCTGTCCTTCTCTGGCAAATCTATGTAAAACTAAGCTCCTGACTATTAAGTAGATAAATAAATGACGAATATCACTGGTAAATATTTCTGAACTGGATGCTTAAAGCAATGCATCAGTCTTTTTTCCTCAGAGGCAATGGAGAAGGAGGCTGAAATGGATAAAGTAAAAATCCAGATCTAAGGAATAACAAGAGCTCAGAGAGAACTGGAAGCAATCACATCAATCTGCTCTAAACCAAAACTGATTCCATCAGGTGGAAGGCCCTCCAAGGTCAGGAAGGCTTTCTGTCAGTCAGGTCAGCACAGACACCTACAGTATTTTGAAGGGTATTTTTCTCAGGCTACTTTTAACAAGATGAGTTCCACAAAGACCTAATTCTGCCTCTTCCAACAAATTTGAGAGGTCTTGGTGGTGCATGAACGTTGTGAGCACCTCTCATACATCCCCAACCATCCAAGCTTTCTCTTAGAGATTCTCTCATGACCCAGGAGACCTTTTGGAGAAAGTTTCCTTGAAGTGAATGTAAAAGAAAGAAAAGCATGTTTCCCCCAGCAAGCATCATCAGAGTACTTTTGCTCTCTATCTAGCAACAAAGTTTTGTGGTAGCAAACCACACAATCAATTTTAATGAAATAAAAATATGCATTACCAGAGAGAGGCAAGTTCTGGAAGGAAAGCATATTTTTATCAAAAGTGTTTCATGAGTGTGTGTCTCTCACGAGTGTAAGGGCTTTAACCAGTAACAGACTGACCGTGACTCAGTCCCATTAGTTATATTCTTGGGCCTGGGCATGAGCTCGGCAGAGCATTGCACTGCACGCTCTACAAAAGGGTCAAAATCTTCAGGGAATTTCCTTCCTATTCACGGGGTTTTTTGGGTTGGCTGTTCTCTTTTTTCACATTATTAGAGATATGTTATATATAGAAATCCAGCACCTTTGGACACCTAAATGACTCACTACACACAGAACTAGGTATCTTCTCCCTAACAAAGAACTCACTGGAAGATGGGGAAATAATCAGAAAAACATATTCAGAGAATCAGTGCCCAAGTATGCCCATAATTATTATTGTCTGTTGCAAGAGGATTTTCTTTTTTTTTGACACATGGAAAAGCCTCCTCTTATTTTCTGATTTTATATAGAAAAATCAATAAAACTATAATGACGGGAGGGTGAGAAGGGAAAAGTAAATTTCCATGGTCCTGAAATGAACTCATATAGCAAGACACAAAGTATTTATCAGGTGAACCTCTTCAGGGCGAATATTACAGAATCTGGGTTTAATTAATAACATGGCAAGATCTACCTGGGTGAGACACAAAGGGGTTTTATCATCACTGCCGAAGGGCCACCATTTCTCTCTTCTGAGATACTCAGGACTGTCTCAGAGAAAACAGGTGACAGAGATTTCAATAATGTGGTTCACTACCTTTTTTGTGCAAATCACTCCGAGTCAGCAGGA
>NW_010408861.1:0-14380 GCF_000710305.1 Buceros rhinoceros silvestris | reverse complement strand
AGCAGGAATCGTGAAATCAAACTAGAAGTTGAACATTTTATCCTGACATTCGTAACTCACCAAAGGACTCTATTTCCCATAGCATACAGCAAAGGAGAAGAGGCTTCAGAAGGAGATAAATCCAAATCATGATGATAATGTCAAACATGATCGTCCAGATATAACAGATGACCCAGGAATTTCCTAGATACTTGATTTCCAGAAGCTGAAGGCCTACTTTGCATAGATATATATTTACTTTTACGCATATATGCATGTATGTGTGTGTGTGTACATATGAATAATTTATTTTATTTTTATACACACTATAAATATCTTATGTATGACTTTCACAGCCACCCCTGGTCATTCCTGAGGTTAAATGTACTAAATGGACCTTTTATCTTAACGCCATACAGTGCTCACATGTGACCTGGAAAATGGCCTGTTCAGCATCTGTTTTGGGGAACCTTAGCAGATAACAGACAGATATCTATCCCACCTTTCCTTCTTTTGACATACCTGTGCTATTTGGCCACTTACATGTTTATTAATTTCTACTCTCTGCAAGCATACAACCTCTCTAGTGAGCTCTGCATTGGTGTGGTAGAGAGCACACAATTATTCTCCCCATTGCTCACCAGTCAAAGTCTGCCTCTGTGCACACACATGGCTCCGAGGTCATAGCCCCAGCATATTTTCCTTGCATGCATTTCTTCTCTGACTTGCGCTTCCTGTAGATCCTTTTTGCTCCCATGATGCAAGCTTCTCCCTGGAAACAAAGCCAAAATTATCTTTCTCTGACACTCATCAGGCTATTTGCATCACCCAATTTTTCCAAGCCTGTGCAATGGGAGCTGTGACTCAAGGGAAGTCAAATGCTCTGTCAGTACACTGGAGCTCATTAAAGCTACTGAAGCTTTAACTGAAATTAAACCAACTCTTCCAATACACATTAAGAAATGATCTGAGGCTTCTTATGTATCTGATTCAGTTCTGAATTTCTTCCAAAGCCAATGAGCAATTGATCCAGGCCCATTTCTCATTTATAGATTAGATTTCACAGCAACTGAAAACACAGTCTGATCCCTCTGCAACCCAAGACACAGAGCAGGTTTATTTTTTTGGTCTGATCTCTTTGGCAATAAATTTGTTCAGTAGAAAATATTAATATGTGCATCTGTAAATAGTTTCCATAGACTCTGAGTTCAGGTTTTACAGGGTTTGTCTTGTTATATGGATGCTAAAACTTCCTTGTCTTTCACTCCTATATTCAGCACCCTGATAAATATTTCTATCTAGGGAACAAAGCTCAGCCTTGTAATCTCAATGGAAAGCAAATCAAAAGGCAAGGGTCCACAGCAGCCTTCCTAAATATAGTTCTGCAAGCTCCAAAGCCAACATCCTCAAAGATATACTGCAAAATCCTTGGCAGTTTTGCTTATGCAAGCACAAGAACGTAAAGAACAAAATACAGTGGGGTCTCACTTGTTACCTTTTATGTTGCTAAAATCACTATAGGAAAGATAAACTTTTCATGGCTTTGATTTGCTCATGAAACAGAAGGGCCCAAATGGCACCTGGAGTAAAATACTGTGCCCCCTCGAATTTCAAGGAAGCTGTACTGGTTTTTAACACCTAAAGATCTAAGTCATAACTGGTATTTTTAATGTGGAGTTGTGCCTTGTGTGAGCAGTTAGTCTAAGTCAAGATACTTCATATTCATTATTTAATTCTTGCCCTGCAAGATCTATACAGAAAGACAACATTTGATAATATAAATGGTTGTTTTGGCTTAGACATCAGAGCCTGTGGTGTTTACATAACCACAGAATTTGGGCCATATTTTATTCTAACTTGATATAACACTGGCTGTTGTGTCAAATTTGGCAGAGCTGGGAAGGTGCCCCAAGGCAGGTGGAGGCACTGTGTGGAGCATGTTACTTTGCTGGGCATTTAAGCAATGGTTCCGGGAGTGATGCAGCAGCTGCATCCAGGATGCAAGGGACAGGGCATGGGGGCCCACTTAAATGGGAATAAAATGCCCAATTCCCACAGCAGAAGTACCCCTTCTGAGAGAGACAGAACAAGGAAGAAACCAAGCAAGTAAGAAATAAAGCTAAGAGGGCAGGAATTTGGAGAAAAAATTGTGAAAGCAACTAGAAGGATCTTAAGACACTGGCTCTGAGGTCACAGAAGGATGGAGGAGGAGAAAGGAAGTAAGGACGAGGAAATGGAACACAAGATATAAGAGCAAAGGTGTTCAGGCCTCTTCTTCTACTGTTCCATTCTTCAAATCCGGATAAATTTTAGCTATTTGCTTGCGTGGAGAATGAAACCCAAAACGCAGCTGTTCATCCTTCAGAGTTCACAGAGTGCACCTGAGGGCAACACACCTATGTAACTCCCAAAACAGACCCATCTAGTAAGGGACGATATGATACACAAAACTGCAGGAAAAGAGATTGGATCACGCTGATCTCTAACTGTAGGATCATTAGAATCTTGAGGTCAGATTCCAGCCTACTTGCTTCTTACCTGGCTATGGAGTTGCCAAGGTCTGTAGTCCTCTTCTGCACACCTCCGATCAAAAATGGACTTGTAATCTACTTTGACCAGCTGCCACTCTGAGCGGTGGCTGAAATGACCAAACACTCTACAGAATACAGCAGAAAGAGCATACAGTAAAAGGTAGCACCAGATGGACTCTGGTAGTTACGGTACATCTGTAAAGCATGCCAGTCCTATTGGTTTTCACTTGACTGGCATAGTGAAAGTGAAGATCAGGTTTCTAATTACAACCTTAAAAATTGCACGTAGCTTTTATTCTGTGGATCAAGATCCTCCCACTTAGGTCATTGCCCAAAATGAGGAGAGAGAAGACTTAATGTGGGGCTGGACACAGTTAGACCTACAGGAGTTTGATATCTCAGTTATAAACTTTGGGAATCTCTCCCACCCAGATTAAAATCAGAACGTGAAGGGAACATTCTTCATGCATCTCTATTACTCAGGTTAGTTTCCAAGTCACGCATTCTGTTTTTTACAAGTCAGTCCATTTTTTACAGACAGAAACTGAATTTTCCTTCTGTTTTTGCAAATCTTATCTCAGGTAAAATGTCACGGTTTCTGGCAGGGTGAATCCAGATTTATGCACCATGCCGAATTCAGCATACCACATTGAAATTAATCATAATTTTTTATGAGTCAGGCTCCAGGCAGCATTTTGTCCTTCATTTTTACAAAAGAATGTCTCCATTTTTCTGTGTCTCAGTTAGAAAAAAAATTATGTAGCAGCAAAAAAAGAGTTATAAAAATACCCCATCATTTTTCTTTCAAATATTCATCTGTCAAGGATAATTCTGCTTTAAAACACATTCAATTTGAGGAGACAGGTTTCATGCTGATAAGCTAAGTGATAATGTTTTGCAGGTTGCAAGGAACCCTGTTGTCATCCCCTCACTATCACAAATAAACATTGATGATTAACCAACAGAAGACTGTGTACTCCTGGCCTCAGATAATACTTGGTTTGGTTCCCAACCAGAAATACTATTATGATACCAGCAACCCTCATAAGATATTTATGGTGCAGTTCCCATCAGCAGTAGCACGATGGCATGCTCACTTACGTCATGATGAGAGTTTCTTCTCCAGGTTCCCCTAAAACTCCATCTACAAACAGAGGGAGGGATGTGAAACTGTATTTGCTCCATGATCTTCCTTCATCAAAACTTAACCTAGTGGAGAAAGAAGAATTAGTGTCTTTCCTACTTTCCTCCTGCTTTACTTGAGGAGGCTCTCTAGTCCACTACAGCTCCTATGGAGAAGTTGGAAGCAGCTTCTGACCTTGGATACTGCATTTTTAGTCCTTTAAAGAACTACTTTTTGGGGAAGCATCATAAACCAGAGCATTGATCAAACTTGTTTGGCATCATACCACTAACCCATGGTCAATACTTAAGTGGTAAAAACTAACAAAGTTATGTTAGAGACTGATGTTTTGAGGGCAAAATGTAGCCTAGGGATAGGATTAAAAAAAAAAAAAAAAGGTGATTTTAAGCACCTTATTTTTGGGTCTCCAATGTAAGAAATTTTAAGGAGGTCAGATTGCTGGAGCACAAAAGCTTTGCCTCTTCTGACCAGCAGTCTTCCCTGAGATGGGTCTAGGGTAAAGCTTGGTACCACTCATCACTTCTTAAGTCTTGGGCCTATGTGTTTCAGGTATTGATATGACACTGATTGTAGTGGAAGTAAATGACGCAAACCAGCAGAAAACTGTGTTCTACCTGCCACACAAACTCAAGACTGCTAACTAGTGGGGACACCTTTGCCTTATTGGCTGTATAACCCCAAATCTGTTCAACAAAATTCTGGCTTCTATGAACTGACTGACACATAGAAGACAAGTTCATCAACAATTTTGAAAATAAAGAGTCCTTTGGTAACTTACTAAGAGACAAAACCATAATCTAGGTGTGTATTACATAAATAACCAAACTCAAGAAGGCAAGTTGTGGTAAGCCAGGAAAGTTGTGGAATTACATTGATGATATCTCACATCCAGCCAAGCTGAAACTATGTAAAGTGGAATTGCCAGGATTTTTTAGCTTTATCCAAGTTAATGTTTGTCAGTATCTTAACTGATATTTTCTAGATCACAGCTACAGAAGACCTTGGATGCAGCCTAACTCCCTACTTTCTGGCATCTGAAAAAAGGGGCAGCAGACATTTAGCACAGACCGAGTAATTACCAGAGATGTCTGATAGGCAGAGACGTGTGTTTTATGGCGACAAGTACTCCACCTTGATCCAGGTATAGGACACTGTGCTCTTCCTCAAAGATCTGGGGGAAAAAAAAACCCAAACCCCCAACATATTTAAATCTATTTTCCTTAGTATCAAAAATACATCACAGTTCTTTGAGCATGATCATGACCGAGACAGATATGTGCTAAGGATATTATGGGTAGAGGAAGACATTCTGTTTAGAGACAGTTCCTGCGGTTTGCTTTTTATTTTTTGGGTTTTTTGGGTTTTTTTTTTCACAGTCATTTGAAAATCCATTCTGCCTCTGCTTGACAGAAAGTCAGAAACATGAATTTTTGCAAGGTTCAACAATTTGCTCCCTTTCAATGACAGATTTTTGATTAAAGAAGAACTTCATGCATTTGCACGTATCCGACCCTACCACACATCAGTGATGCAGACAGAAAAACGAGGGCTGGTCAAACATTGTAAAATAATTAGATTCTTGGAATATCAAATATTTTAAAAGATTTTCTTTTCCTCTGTCTTTTTTGTATTGGCTTTCTGCAAACACCTGCTCTCCAGTTTATCTAGCAGCATTTGGCAGTCTGGGAAAGTCACTCTTTCTCTCCGTGACTTTATAACCCATCCAGAAAACAAGAACAATAAAACTTCCTGTTCTGATGAGAAACATATTAAAAGTTAGCAATGCTTTTTTTTTAACGGGTGTGATTCCACTAAATATTAGGAACTTGATTTAACTTCATCATCCAGTCTCTTTCCACAATTAAAGGCAAGGTAGGTAGCTTTGCAACCAGACAAACTGAATTCTGTCTTTTTCTCTATTAGTTTTAGAGAATGGCAAAATAATCTGTTTATATGAACACTGAACTTTGGACAACTCAGCTTAGAGAAATAAGTCCCACAGCGAGTGAGGGAAAGCAGAACAGTGCAACTGCTGATTGTCGGGAAAGTACAATCATGAATGGAGGGTTTCATCAGTACAAGGGATGTACAACAGCAGAAGGAAACACATTCTCTCCCCTCGGTATGCATATTTAATCTCTTTGCTACAGGGTCAAACTGAAATCAAACTCTGAGTAGAGTTATAAAAATAATTTTCTGTTACATGAAGTCTAGCAACCTATTCAGTCTTTTTCTTTGAGCAGCTCTGTCTCTCAGAAAGGA
Organism: Buceros rhinoceros silvestris; assembly: GCF_000710305.1. Lineage (NCBI taxonomy): Eukaryota > Metazoa > Chordata > Aves > Bucerotiformes > Bucerotidae > Buceros > Buceros rhinoceros. Next base: position 8,464 of record NW_010408861.1, on the reverse strand, counting down.
AGAGGAGTTTACCCTTTTGTAAAGACTTGAGAAAAGCTACTGAGCCACAAGAAACAAAAAAACTGACAGTTTAAATCTATTCTTGTGACAATTTCTTATGATTACTATTTAAACTTGTGATTCTGTGTCATTTACCTGCCTCCAAGTGTTGCCAGCATCAGAAGTAACAAACATGCTGATGTCACTGTCTGATAGTTCAGTGCCTATATTACCTGTAAGATAAGCATTGATTAGTGATGCAACACTTAATAAACAGTACAATTCGGAAATCAGGAAAGTAAATGTACCTATCTTCTGCAATTATAGAATTTCAAGGGAGGGGAAGGGGACAGGGAAGGGAACAGCGAAGGGGAAGGGCCATCAGTTTGAGGAAAATATATACAAAAGACAATTCATACAGCTCTATACACCTCCATATGCTAAGGAAATGCCCTGATTTGAATCTTACATTGATGGGAGTAGAAGACAAGAAGGGATCTCTGTCTTGAAGGCTAGTTTCCATTAAAAAATACGACAGTTGAAGGTCCATAAGGTCTTCCATTTCATAGCCTGCCTTCCTTCCCTTGTGTGACACCCCACAAGACACTCACCACACCCATCACAAACTTGAGATTTTGTCAGTGTTTGCACATCATACACAGGCAATCTTTAAACGTTTCATACCTGAAGCTACAATAATACTGGGGGCAGTGTCTCGGCTGGCAATGTTTCCTGAGGTATAGGGATTCTCTGAGACCTTCAGGTGGAGATGAAGGGAGCAATAGGGCTATGGAGAAAGGGGAAATAAAAGTAAAAAGCAGACACAACATGAAAAGCATGCTCCTGTTTCTACAGGTCTAGAAATACACAGCGTCTTTCTGTATTACTTTCTAACTGCTGGATTCAGCCACCCTTAGAAAGACACTGTCCTGGTTCTGTTGCAAGAGCTTTGCTATAATTTTCTGACACAACCCATTCCCACTGGGAAACTGATTCACTAGGCTGAAACCCTCTCACAAGGACAAGATCTTTGAGGCTGTACTCACAAAGAAGGCAACCAGGCTTGCAAGGGCAGATAATGGCAAGGACTACCTAGCTCTCCCAGCTCCTAGCTCTCTTGAGAAGCAAGCAAGGCTGCAGATATGATGAAGCGCCTCTCAGAGCAGCAGTGCCCAAGCTATCACATGTAACAAGCAATTTAACCCTATCAGTGTGGTGCTGAGTCACCACTGATAAGTCATGAGAAATAAATTAATTCAGACAGTGTCATACCATTTCTTGACTCCGACTGTTTTGACACATGACTCTGTTCTGTACTGCACTAAGAAATACCAGGACTGGAAAGTGTTAGTTTAAAAGTTTCTTAAAACGATGCTTCTTCACCCCATCTGGATGTGACCTTTGAGATTCAGTGCAAATACATCCATGGAAACCTCACCTATTTGTTACTGATTTTATGTGTCAGGTACTCAGATAAGACAGGAACAATTCAGAATAAATCAGCTGAGCAAGAAGGTAATACAGACAGGCAGATTTCCAAAGCTGTCATTACAATTCCCTCCAAATCTATAGTGTGATAATTTCTGGAAATTTCTGGTAATTTTTGCCTTCTCTTGGCTTTTATATTCAGTATTTTTTTTCTTCCAAACTTCACAAAAAGCCCTTTATGAAACATGCTAAGGGAAGGGAGACGGAAAAACAGCGGCAAGAAAGCCTGAAGCAAACTGACCCAGTCAAGGAGGACATCACACGTGAACATAAATATAGTGAAGCCCACACTTCAGCTTGCACAGCTCTGTAAGATGAGCAGGGAAGGCTATGCATAAGGAGCTTCACGCTCTAAGGATGCAGGTCTTTCTGTCTAATGTCAGCTCACTAAAGGCTAGGTCTGCAACTCCCAAAAGCTTTGTAGTCTTCCTCTGCAGCAGACCTAGCCCCATAAGTCACTGGAGCGAGACCACTGATTCATCACATCACAAAGTAGGTGTCTATGACTTTGAAAATCCCTTTGCAGAGAATGGCAGTGTTTTTTTGGCAAAGGCAAATGAGGATGGTGTGGAGGGATGGAAGCTCTCACTTACGTGAGACAGCAAAAGGGGACACGGGTTGTGCATAAGGGAACACAACCTGCCAAGTGGAATGTACTTGGCAGCCTAACTTTAACTGACAGCTTTGCGAGGGCAGCCGCTGGAGCAGCCTGGGGTGAACGGAGGGAGTAGAAACAAAATTGAGCTGACATGCATGCAGGAATTGAAAAGACATCGCAAGAGCATGAATTCTTTCCTTTTACATTTTTATATGTTGTGAAAAGCCTAAATACAGAACATATTTTTAAAAGTAACATACTCCAAGCCCACTTCAGCATTTTGAAGACATTAGCTAATAGCAGCCACTCAGCCAATTCCCCACTCTGACAGAGATTAGACCTCACACTCAAATCTTTGTGCTATCAGAGGTTTTCTTTTAAAATTGTCTCATTTCATTGATACAGTACGCAAAAATGATATATATAGCTCAAATATTAAAAGTCAGGTCAACTGTCTAAGCAGAGAGATGGGGTTTTTTTAGTGGCATGATAACTTATTGGTGGGAGTGCAGTTAATGCTTACAGTCTCTGATGACAATTCGGTATGGTGTAAAAACTACTTTAGCCAAACACCTGACGTTACTGCCCATGGCCATCTCACATCCTTACTCTGGCAGCACTCTCTTCTCCATCCCTGATGTACACCTTCTTTATCCGTATCCTTATATAGTTCACTGATGGATATTTTTGCAGACTGATTTGTGTTCCATCATACTGTTGTCCCTTTGCGTTCCTCCTTCACCTTCCACAGCTTAACTCAAACACAGACACCTCAGCTTTGTTTTCCACCAACTGTTTCTATACTTATTGCTACCAACAGGTTAGTGAAATCGCTACTATCATCGGAATCACCAATTTTGGGTTTCCATGTCATTGCCTACTACCCAGGTGTGCTAGCTGATGCACAGACACTGAGGGAAAGACAACAACTGCCATGGAGATTTTACAGCCTAGCTAGAACCTAGAGCATGAGAGACATAGCCCATTGCTTTGCTGATTGCCATATTCTTACAATCACTCTGGAGTTCATTTCTTGCTTCCTAATATTTTCACTCCAGCACTTTTATGCTCTGCTCTCACAAGGCTCACCAGTCCTTAGTAAAATTGCCCATAAATACCTACAAACCCACTTCTTGGACGTTCTGCAAGCCCTCATGAACCATCTCCAGTGGCATGACACATACAAAACAGCTCTTAGTGACTGATCAGGAGTGGGTAAGGATGGTGCTAGACACCATTCACAAAACTAGGGGTAGTTGCAGTATTTCCTCACTTGCAATAACAAGAAGCAATGAAGAGAGAGAAATACTTCCAGGAGATATATTCAAAACACCTCACTTCGATGCTTAAATTATTCTGTAGCAGATGGCATGAATGCCTCCCCTCATGAGAAATGGATCTTTATCCTGAAAGCCTTATAATCCATATAGACAAGGCAAACAAAATGTGGGAGGGTACAAACAGATGTCTGGGGAAGAGAGGCACAGAGAAAAGAAATGACTTGCCCAAAGAAATTTGAGATAGGCCTAAAAACTGAACCAAGATTCTCCTGAGATTTGGCCCTCTGTTTTAACTACAAGACCATTCTTGAAAGCTAACCGATTACCTGTCCCAGACAGATGACCATAACTTGCAAGATAGAATTACTCCTCAGTTAACCATTTGACAGCACAAGATAAGTATCAAACAAAACTAACAACTTTGGGATATAACACCTTGGCATATATTTCATGAAGATAAAACGTATTTACCTCAGAAAACAAGTGGCATAAACATGAAAAACTAAAACATTGGGATTAGACAGAATTTCCTCCATCCTAATTATTCAGAGCCATCTCACAGAAAGCGCAAAGAAATTCTTTGAGTTGCTTTGAAAAAAAGCACCTCAAGCACACTGTCACTAGAGGACTGGTTCTGTCTGGCTCGCCTTGTGTTCCAAACAGATTTCCTCTTAACCGCCTCAGCTGCCAAGTTAGCTGCTATGTACTTATTTCTGCATTATCCCTCCCTTGGTTTACATTTAAAGACTAGATGCGCAGAGGACACAGCACTGCACTAGCAGGCTGAGGACTGTCCTGTCACTCTGGGAAAGGGCAGATCGCATTCTGCCAGCAGGCTGGAACGTACAGCACTGCTGTGTCCCGAGCTATTGCTGAAAACCAGCAGTATGAAAGCATTAGTATCTGCCATGGAGTAAAGATGGGAGCTACTATAGGTGTATGATGGACTAAAGAATTCACTTAGCTATGCCATAAGGACAAGCAGGGTCATGCCAAGAACAGTAATAGGAAGAAAGATGTTACTCATGTAAGGAGGTAAAACTTCTGGTGATAGAGGGGTAGACAGAGCGTAGCTAATGAGGTGAGTGGAGTTTGTAGACTGTTTAAATACTACAGCTATGTCACACTGACAAGGAACTGAATTGCCTCAGAGGAGGGAACAATTCCTTTTCTCCATGTTTTCCCTCAGCAAGAGGCCCTTATGGATCCCTGACTTAGTTCCAGGCATATACATTTCCAGTGCCTTGGCTTCGAAAATTTCTCTACTACTCCTGGCTTCTGTGGTCTCTTGGCTATTTCTTGAATTCTTGCATTCCAGATTCTGCCTTCCTACCGTTAAGTGTGAACCTCAAATCAGATTTTCAAACAGCGTGTCTTTCTCTTGAAGGATTATTATTATTTTACTATGTGGGTTTGGTGCATTTTCTGTACTGCTATCCTCCCTTTCTCTTGCAGGCAGATTGACCATTCCTGTAAAGACCTAACAAATCAGTTCAGTTCAGATTTCATCTATTTGCTTTCTTGCAAATTTTCAAGTTGACCTCCTGAGACCCTGTATGCTCAGCTGATGACCCCTGCTTTACCATTCCACTAGGTTGTGACAACCTAAGCATGAACAAGTACTCAAACAATGAAAGAGTCCTCTAGCCTGTTTTACCTGGTGTTAAGAGAAGAGGAAAAAAACATGGCTCAACATTCCTCTGGCCTTATCACAGAGAAGGGCAGACTAAGCTCATTTCCATTCTCCTTCTGGAAGATCGAAGACTGAGCTACATGGTTTAAGTCCATTGAGGATTTGTCTCTTACCACCCTGAAATCATTGACCAACTTCTACAGAAGCCCACAGATCTGAGATGCCTACCCCAGCCCAAGTCACAAAGCATTTAAGAAGAGTTGCTTTCCAGTGCAAACAGGATGTCAAGCCTATGCTGAGCTTGCACCGGTGGAACCAGTTCTCTGAGCAAGTACATGGTTGCATAGAGAGCAAAATAAAAAAGTGTTTAAATTGTGGTTTGTGCAGAGTGGGTCAGTTCTCACAGTGTCCCTCTAAGTGTCCACAATTCTGCCCCTGCTCATGAGCCCTTGCTTTGCTTGTTCAATTTTACCACTCTCAAGGGAATTCCAGCTTGTCCAGGCATATCAGGACTAATTTTAAATGAAACGAATTGTGTTTTCAGGTGCCCATGAGTATAGTAACAGATAAAGTATGGATGGGAAGGCTTAAGGGAGCCATAATCCTCTGTCTCCAGAAGAACCACCCAGTCCTGCTTTATACACAGTCATATGACCCCTTCCACTATTTCCCAGATAACTACAGTGACAGCATACCCTTGTCTATAAAATACATGGTTCTGCCAAACGACTGTTCCATAAGGACCCCACAGAGCAATACCTCTGGCTCATTTAAAACCACAATGGCAAGTCAGATCTCTCTTGATCAGTGCACAGCAATACCAAGAGAGACCTTTTCTCAGAACTCAAATGTCAAACTTACGGGAAAAGAATAAAGTTTACTTTGATTATTTTACTTGGCTGCACAGTTTTTATTTCTTCTGCCTTGCCAGCCCCCTAAAAAAATTACACTATCATATCATATAATAAAAATCTTGGGTTTCTGATAAAATTGGTCATGATTTGAAAAAGTCAAGGTGTTTAATTTTTACCAAATGGGTTCACTTGAGTTAAACCGAGATTACAATCTATTTGAAACACAAAGGCTCCTACATATAGGCCCTTCAAAAAAATCCAATTGTTTTATGTCTGCAAAGTTTTCTGAATGTCATCTTTTCAGTTTTCATCTCACAGAAAGATTTAATTTAAAAATGCCCTAAGTTACACTTTTTTAAAACTTGGAAGAAGAAAACAAACCCAAACAAATTCAGCTATGCTCTGAAATAATTCTTCTGTTTGACTCCCAGTCCTTCCTATTTATTTTTTCCAAACTGGACAGAAAGTAAAAGGCTTGTATTTTGGCTCAATAAAAAAATCCATCTTCAAATATCAAGTTATTTATCCTCTGTTCTTGCAATAGTGCATGGAGTTCAGTTAAGAGATTAGTGTAGCTTTCACTGCTTACCACAATGCTTACTCAGATTCTAATAAACTTACAGCGTCAAAATGAGAAAACAAGAAAAAACATCTTTTTCTTTTTCCCCCCATCTTGTAGAAAGCAACATGCAGTTACAGGACAGCAGGAGGAAGAGCAGTCCAAAGAGTGCCCCTGGTTCTTCCTGGAACCATGTTAGAACTTATGTAATATAAAGGCTGTTGAGAATCCCAAAGACTGGGGTTCTGAGTATTATTTCATTACTGTATATAGATTATATTGGCTGGAAAATATGTTGAGATTAGTCTAAGCTTTCTAATTTGACAGAGATCTCCAGTTCTATTCACATCACTTCTATTTCTCTTTCGCTCTTGGAAACTGCTTGCCTATAATGATGATTAAAGACTTACCTGCATGTGAATCTGTATCAATAAGTACAGAGACACCCAACACATAGCTATACATATATCTGGACGAATGTGTCGATTCTAACTTCTGAGCTCAAAGAGAAAATGACAAATATTAATACTGCCAACAGAATGGCCTGAAAGAAATCAAAGCTCTGCTTTCCTCTGAGCCTGTCTCAACCTATTAGGTCCCCGCACGTTCCTGAGCTACGATAGCTCACTCCTTCCATCTAGTGTCCAGAGAATCAATTGCACAGAAACGGCGTCCAGCTTCACCTGCTGTTTAAGGGGAGACCATCAGTTGTGCAGAAGGAACCTGATCTACAACGTTTCCTTTTGTTCCATAAATTAAATTAAGCTAAATTAGAATGCCAGCTCTGGCAATCCCACCTGCCAGCCCAAGCTTGATGTAGTGCACTACAGTATTACCACAGGAATATGCAGTATTCCCTCCACAAGATTACACCACGTGGAGAGAGGGGCTGCCCTCTCTTTCCTGTATTACCTGGTAGAAAAAGATTGTTCTGGAACGTTACCACCCCCCAAATTCCCACCCAAGTACTTACTAGGACACAGTGAACAGGGTTTCCTCTCAGATCAGTCTCTGGTGCCTGCAACAAACTCCAGTCTCTCCCCTTATTGTAGGTGATGAAAGTTTTCACTTGGTTGTCAATCTTCTTGTTAGCCAAGAACATTCCCTTTATCCCTGCTACCTAGGAAAAATTGACATGGCTGAAAAATAGATCAAGTCAATGAAGATTCTGTACATGTGTCTCTCTTGCCCTGTTAAACCCAACAGGGATCTGGCGGCTGTGTCAGTGTGGTAGATGTCAGGGCAAGAATTGCCAAGAAGCATCAAAGGAAGGCAAATTCACGTGCTGGGGACAAGATAAGATCATCACAGGTGGAAAGGTGACAAACAGAAAAGAAAGACACCTCAGAATCATTATGGGAACATGGTAAGATTTCAATAGCATTATCTGTAAACTGACAACCTGTCCTGGTTTGAGTTAGCACAGAACTAATTTTTATCTGATGCTTTCATCTGCAGCTTTATCTGGAAAGTAGAATTGTGAGAATATTTCTCAGGCATGATTGAATTATCAACAACATATCAATAGTTCTTATCTCATGTAGAGTAGCACGTAGAAAATGATCCTGGTTTGAGTTAGCACAGAACTAATTCTGTTCAGCAATTTCACTTTTCAGCTCAGTCTCTTCTAACTAACTGCACTTTCTGAAGGTAATGGCACATTTTTGCAGAAAGTGTCTGCTTGGAGAAGTGACAAAACTTGATGTTTACAGTTACTGCCAGGGACTGGGATGCAGAAAGATTCTTGCTGATACTTGTTCCTGTGCAGACCAAGGTCACTGCTAAATCCTGTGTGCCGCGGTGGGGGTGCAGTAAGAGGAGGCTGCACCTGTGGGGAGGAGCGGACAGGACAGGTGACCCTATACTGACCAACAAAGTGTTCCATTCCACATACATCATATTGGGTATAAAGTGGAGGGACCACGAGGGTCAATCTATCTCCTTCAATGGCCGGTGTCTGAGGAGAACTCTGTCTTTATGCCTTCGATCTTAGCTCATGTATTCCTGAATCCAGTCCTCATCTGCCGCTGAGTCCAGTCTGAGACTTTCCCAGTGTCTGCCCACAGCATCAGT